>NC_056750.1:403523779-403644154 GCF_019279795.1 Protopterus annectens | reverse complement strand
GCTGAGGCTGGAACCGACAAGACTGGAGTTAACAATAAAGGCGTCGGTTCCGAGGAAGATCTCGGAGCCGATGCAGTCAAGGTCTGCGCCGACTGAAGGTGCTGATACAGTGGTAATGGTCTGAACCGAGGAGCCCCTCGGTGCCGATATATAGAAGGCTGCAGGAGAAGACGGAGCCGAAATCACTAATGGAGCCGAAGGTCTAGGCACCGAAAGTGGACCTCATGGAGACTGAGGGAGAAACAGGCCTGTCCACAGAAGACACAGACTCAGTGCCCATCTCATCTGACCACACCGAGGACAACGGTGCCGAGAGAGACTGGACTACTGTTGTCTGCACCGAAGAAGTCATGGGTGCCGAGGTAATTGTCTGCACCGACACAGGGATCGGTGCCGAAGTGGTTGTCGGTGCTGAGGCTGGAACCGACAAGACTGGAGTTAACAATAAAGGCGTCGGTTCCGAGGAAGATCTCGGAGCCGATGCAGTCAAGGTCTGCGCCGACTGAAGGTGCTGATACAGTGGTAATGGTCTGAACCGAGGAGCCCCTCGGTGCCGATATATAGAAGGCTGCAGGAGAAGACGGAGCCAAAATCACTAATGGAGCCGAAGGTCTAGGCACCGAAAGCACTGGGGCTGACAGAGTTCCGGAGCCGAAACTTTAGTCTTTTTAGGTTTTGGTTGGCGGGAGTCCCCAGCCGGGGACGAAGGCAAAGATTTAGGCTTAGTAGGAACATCCATTTTCTTATGGGCTGTAGGAGGGGTTGAGACCCCCGCCCCAGAAACAGCCTCTGAAAAGGGAGATTTTAGAAGTCCCTTCAGTATCAGCTTGTTTTTCCTTTCCAACAATGTTCTATTATAAAAGTTCTCACAAACAGTACAGGGTGGGTCAACAGACAAATGGGAAGCTCCCAAACAATAAACACACAGAGTGCGCGTCAGAAGTAGGCAGTTTGTGTCCACAATCAGAACACTGCTTAAACCCCAGACTACCTTTTTTATCTGCCATGACAGCAAATTAATTAATTAATAGAAAAATACCAACAATGGTACAAGAGAGTACCCAAATTTATGAGAGAGAAAAGGGAAAAAGATTACCAACGATGGTAAACAGAGAATACCTTGAGGTAAAAAGTAAGGAAAAGGCAAGAAAAACCTGAAGAAATTATGAACACTAGATGCAATAGGGTAAGAGACAGTAAAATATGAACTTTTCTGAAAGAAAAGTAATTTGTAAAGCAATTAAACAATTGACTGTACTTAGCTCAAGAGAAGTAGCTTGACACGACTGAAAGGCAACGCGGCAAACGAAATCTGGGGTAACAGGGAGAGGGGGATTGTGGGTAACAGTTTAGCTCGACAGTTTGAAGCTGATGCGAGCTTGGAAAATGGCCAGCTCGGTTCCAAGCTCAGAACCGATACCCATGCGTAAGGAATGAACGAGGATTAACAATATCAGATCTGCAGTTCTTCCCAAACATGCTTAGTGAACAGTGTCAGTACTTGTGTACTACACATTCAAGAAACCTAAAACTGTCCCAACCCATATCATCAGAAGATCTGTAACACAGGAGTATCATTTAGTGTTGGATCCTTGTTGGGACGACAGGGACCCTTTTCTAAAAGAATGTGGCAAGCCACCAACAACCTTCTACGTAAGCAGGAGAACACCTCATACTCTCTAAAAGTGTGACAGGATATTGACACCTCTGGCCTTTGAAGAGTGTGGCAAGCCCATATAGCAATGTCATAGATGATACCCAAAACCCAAGTTCCTACAGAATTCTTACTGCAATTTAACAAAGGTATATGAAACAGAAGTGAAATCAGACAAGGATACTTATTTTTGGTTGAGGTAGGAAAATTTTAGACAGACATTCTCAAAAGGTTTTGGTCAGAAATAAAAGATTATTGGTATTTCCCCACCAACCATTCTGACATCTTTTTGATTAATCATCCAGGAACTTCTTCAGTCTTACAAATGTAAAGAAATATTCTCTACACAATTTTTTTATTTATGATACATTAAGGCAAGGAATTCTCTGGCAGTACCATTGGCAGCATATCTGGTATTCAGAAAGATTATTAGAACACATGACACTAATGGCAAAAGGTAAAAATTTCTTGGAAAAAATACAGTAAATAATCAATACCACACCACCCACTACTGACAATCTGTTTAGTCTTAATCTGCTGCCTTTGTTAAAGGCCTGCACATGAAAATCTTGTACAATATACCTCAGCATTTAAAACTGTTTACATGATGATGAATTACAATCTCACACTTTCTTCAACAACTGCCTTTCACATTATCCATAGCTTAATCTTGGAGACCAGATTCAAAGGGACACACTGTTCTACACCCTTAGTGATGCAAATGGTACATGGGTAGTGGTACTGTCATATGAGAGATTCATAAAGAAAAGAAAGTATCTGTCAGTATATGATCATGAATCAGTGAGTGAAATGAATAGCACATTAAGTTTTTAGCAGTAGGCGCCTTAAATTTCAGGCCACTGACAGCCAATATATCAAGGAAATGGGGAGAAGGGGAACAACCATACCACTACTCAGTGAAAGCTCAAACAGGACACTGTAGGAAAGCCCCCAGAAACAGCAGCGAACCCAAAACTATTTTAAGTAATGCAGAGTCTCAGACCAGTGATCTAAACTTGTATATGTACATATGTAGTACAGACAGCTGGTGACACTATAAAAGGATTAGACAGGATTAATCCTAAGTAGTGTACTACAATCCTTCACAATCATGGGAGTGTACAACAGCTATGACATGAGTAAGGGCTGTATGCAAATGTCAGATTGCATTCCAAGGAGCTTTAGAAGCAGCAGCACCCTCAGCATGGCAGGATTATATTATACAAAAGGCATATGAAAACGAAGGAGCAAGGCATGTTAGTCTTTGCTCAGTCCACAGTATGGTTGCATGTAGCTGTGGGGAGAGGATCATTAGACAACGTTAGACAACGTCCTCCCAACATGTGTGGATTTTAATATCTGAATTACAATAGTGGGGATGCAGTCACAGAAGACAATGCCAGTACTTCCATGTTTCATGAACTGATAAAACAGTAAGGTTGTTGCAGTGCTGTCATAAAGTGCATCACTTACCTATCATTCAGGCCAAGTGCCCTGCGACTCAACATTATTGTCATTCCATGGTGCAGCTTATTTCTGAATGGGACAGGCCACATTGGTTTGCTAGTGGACATCTACCTTACTGCAGAGCACTGGCAAGAGTGGCAGAGATTACACGTACAGTTGTGACAATAATGTGTGCTTTCCTTCTCAGTATGTGCAGGTATGTACAAATATAAACTACAACTTTTTTTTTTTTTTTTTTAACACAGATCAATATCCATACATAAAGTACAAAATTTAAACACACACACACATATATATATATATATATATATATATATATATATATATGTGTGTGTGTGTGTGCGCGCATCTAAAAATATACATTTATACACACAGATATGTATGCTTACCTTTGACCTCAGACAGTGTGTGTATGTGTGTGTGTGTGTGTGTGAGTGTGAGTGTAGTAAAAATACTTTTGGTACAATGGGTAGATAACTACAAATACGTACAGGTGGAACAAGCCATCATTTACCTGCAATTTGACAAAATCACAACAAGTCATCTACAAATTTCCCTAAACCTGTCACAGTTACACTAGTCATAAAAATAAACATTTCTGCAATTCACACACAAAGAAAAACAAAAGTAATATTATACACTGCACACATAATCCTTCCCTCAAAAACATGACTCACAACAAATTTCATTTCTAGTGGGTTGATGGATGCATGAAAAAACATTACTAAAAAGCATAAAATAACAAATTACAACTACTCAGCTGGAAAACATCACTGCAGACAAAACATGCTACCTAAACAAAACTAAACTAAACTAAATAAAAACAATGAAACAGTATAAAAACTAACAATTCCTAGCATATCCTTCTTCATTACATCAATTAAATGAACTATGAAAAAAATACCTCTGAACTAGAGTAGTTGTTGTTGTGTCTTTTGGCTTTTTCCCGGTTAGGGGTCGCCACAGCGGAACTCCGATCTGCTAATGATTGACAGTAGATTTTTACGTGCTGAGTTGCCAGCTCTGATACACAACCTTCAACGAAGGCACGCCCATTCACGCATGTCTCCACACAGAAGACACTCTAGCTGAGAATCGAACGGGACAACGTCTTACTGTGAGGAGAGAACGCTACCGCAGCACCACCACCACAGTGTAAAGTCATTTAGAGAGACAATTGAGTCATAAAAACCCACGTAAACTAAATGTCCTTTTCCGCATACATAGGTGATTAATAAAGCCCAATAAAATCTATAACAACTAAAAATGAATGAACTTGGGATAACATTCATCCCTTCCCTAAACCTATAGTACAAGATATACAATCACAAACATTTTGAGATCTTGCACAGATAAACACACACAAACATCTTGCTGCCAAACATCTTGCTGCCAAGATGCAAAAGAAAACAGAGGGAAGGTTTATTGTCAAACTCCATTTTCAGGCTTTTTCTTTTGTTATAAGATAATTCTTAAAATACAAGGTATGCTTCGGTTTAATTTCTCCAAATCTTTTGGGTTTCTACTACCACGATAGGAAGAGACCCCATTCCTGTGTCAAAGAATGATTAAAGTTCATGAAATTAGGAGTGGTTCAGTCTTTGATGTTAGCCAAAAGTGCTCTTCACAGCACCCACAATGTGCCCAGAACGGACTCCTGCAACTCAGAGAGTTACATGCATCGATAAGAGTATCTAAATGTGACTGTATATTCTTTTTTATTAGACCCATTGCTCCTACTATTATTTTAATTGTCTGAGTATCCTTCTTCCACATAGCCCTCATTTCTGCCTGCAAATCCTGGTATTTTATGACGTTGTCTCTCTCTCTCTCTCTCTCTCTCTGTACGCAAGACACTGTAAATCACTGGGTTGCAGCAAGTTCAATGATCAATGCCACTTTTTTCTTCTTTCCATGGACTACTATATCTGTTTTTCTCAACTCTATAGGTTCAACTATTGCTAACTAGTGATCCCATATGATATAAACTTCATCAATTTCTACACTGCTTTGTGGTTCATGTTTCCAGTGCTTTTCAGCTACTTCAGCATTGTAATGTTTGCATAAAATCCAATGCAACAGTCTTGCCACGTTATTATGCTTTACAGTATACAAGCCTTCTGTCATTAGTATGTCATGCTCAGCAACATAATGTTCAACCGTTTCCAATTCTGTTTTACAAGACTTGCATGTGCCTGTTTGTCCCACAAGTTCAATGGACGTTGTAAACCAATGTATACGTAGTCCACTATCCTGGGCCATCAATATTAACCTTTCATCTTTTGGTTTAAACTCACCTCCCCCCAAACTATTCCTGCAACACATCATGATCAGGATGAGGTTGTTCCAGTTTTCTGTAGCTGCAACTATACTTACATCTTTTTCACAATTCTTACCTTCTCATCTGACACTTTACCTTGTATTCTTTTTGCTTTTTGGGTACATTCAGCTGCTGCCTGATTTTTGGCTACTTCCGGTTTGATTTCCATTCTTGTTTGACACCAATATGCTTCTGCTAAACTAAGCAGGGAACTCATCTTAGACTTGTTCTCCTCATGTTTTAAAACTATCACTGTTTGGATCTTGTTAGTTCGGCAGATACTGTATGTATGCAGTCCTACGATTGAAGATCTATACATGTAATCAATTTCGAGGAGGCCTCAACTCTTTCAGAACAGGGAATATACAATCGTGCTATACACCAATTTTTATAAATCATTTGATAAGCATAAAGCATTTTCTGGTTTTCCTGTCCAAATGATCCAATACCTTTTGGGGTCAGACAATCACCCCAAAACTAAGTTAGAACAGGAAGAGCAAATTGGTTTATAGTTTGGATTTTGTTTCTAGATGTCAGGACTGTTTTCAGTATTAATTTTAGTCTTCTAAAATATTCCTTACTAAGTTTTGTTTGCATTTGTTGATCCTTCACCAATGCGCAAATATTTATACTCTCCCTCCTGCTCAACTTCCTTTAGATCACTTTCCTGTCCCAGACTGATATTTTATTGGTGCTGCAGCTTTCCTGCTTTAAAGTTTGCTTTTGTACATTTATTAAGGCAAAATGACATTCTTATATTATCGAAGGTTCTGACCACTTGCAGTTGTGCTTTCAAATCCTCATCTGATGAAATATACAATTTTACATCATTCACAAAAAGAAGATGAGAAATCTCTACACTGTTTTCTGGAAACCAAATCATAACCATGACCTAATCTGTTAAGTAGACTGCTTAATTAATTAGTTAAGGACAAGACAAAACAGCAGCAGTGACAAAGATTCACCCTGGAATAGCTCCCCTTTGAATTTTTATCCTTGGGATAATAATTTAACCTTTATCATAGCTTCGCTGCAAAGTGGCTTGCCAATGTTTCATGATCGCTGAATGTAATTGATCAATGCAGGGGTGTATCTTGTATATCTGTAAGCACTCTTTTATACATGAATGTACGATGCTCTCAAATGCTTTTTTTGTAGTCTATCCATGCTATACTTAAATTCCTCCACTTTTTAAAATTCTCCATGATGTCATTTAACAACAAATGATCACTTGTTCCATATCACTTTCTTTTATTACTTTTTTGTTCTAGTGCCATGATTGAGTCTCCTTCTAAAGGACTATAAACTCTGTCAGCATTAATTCCGGTATATAGTTTATACATCATAACAAGGTAAGTTATTGGTCTATAGTTTTTAGGATAGCTTGCATGTTCACTGTTAAGGAAGAGTATCACTTTTCCTGTTGTTAACCAGGTTGGTGTATGTTCGGGATGTGCATATAAGCAGTTCTTACTCAGGACTAAACCTTCTTTGGGGTGTGCATATAAGCAGTTCTTACTCAGGGCTAAATCTTTGTGTAATGATGTTAATACTGTTAGCCAAAAGTTAGGTACTGCATCTGGAGTTTTCCAGTTAAGAGCTTTTCTTAATTTTATTTCAATTTCTCTGTCCGTTACTTCATACCATCATATCTTGCACATTTGAACTTCTTACTGTTTCTTTAACTTCTTCTATCCATTCAGCATCTTTGTTATGTTCCACAACATCTTCACTGATATTTCTCCAAACTGCGTCTATTTCTTCTTCTTCTTTTTTTTTTTTTTTGTTGGTGTTTCTATTCATTTTGTTTCGTTTCTCAATTCTCTACAAAACTTTTTCGATCATCAATGAATTGCTTATTTTGTACTTTTCCTTTATCTTTATCTGCATTTCTTCTAAGAGTTTTCTGCCTGTGCTGATATCTTTAGTTTATTATTTGCAATAATATACAATAGATCTTGCTCTGTTCTAATACCACGCATGGTGTTATCTCAAAGGTACAGCTATGTTAGAGTTAGCACATATAAACTGTGATATGTGGAAGTGTAGAGGGCTTGCCTCTCTGCAAAAATGCTTGTAATGTGTAATAGTTGTAGAGAATCACATTTTTTTCCACCAGTTTTGCGACTTGCACTGGAGGTGGAGCAGGAGACATTTGAAGAAGAAATAGAGGCACAGGAAAGAAAAAACAAACATTTACTGTTATTAATTCTCCATGGAGTCCCCAGCTCTTGACACAAGCGCACGACTGATGTTGCAGTACCATGTGCAGTCTAATATGGATAACACTCCATACATGACGCCACACTCAAGCAAGACAAAAAATTAATACTTGGGGTAACTTTAATACAAATGCCACATATGACAAGGCAAACTGTGCCATACGCATCCTGAAACTGCACAACAAACTGGAAAAATTAACTCTTGGGTCACACAGGGTTATACAGTCCTTACAAGCTACTAATAAGATGATGTTGCACATCACAGAAGAGGCTCTATGTGCCAGCATTACAGGACAGGGAAGCATTCAAAAACTGCAGAAAACAGTAAATCAGAGCACAGTAATAGTGGAAAGGGAGGCACCTGCAGGAGGATATTCCTAGCCACATTATGCAACACATACAATGACACACTTGCTCATGTGTTCAGCTGGGGAGGACAAAGCAGTAAAAGTATCTGCGAGGCACTCCTAACCAGACTCTTGTACTCTTTATGAGGAGCTGGATAGAGTCAGCACAGGATGGTTTGACCACAGGCTTAAGTACAGTTCCACTTAGGAGACACAGTTCCACTTAGGAGACAAGTCTATCTCACTAATTCTCACTTAAATAGAAACTCACTTTAGGTCAGCACTGCGAACAAATAACTGTCCATGATCACAGAGTATCATTTAAGTTAAGTCTCAAAAATAACGTAAAAGGCACCAACAGTCACTCGAAACAAAAGTCCAAGGTGCCCAAGGAAGCAGGAAACAAGCACTTTTAAAAACACGATTTATTGCACGAAACCACAGCACATAGAAATCCCAATACACATCAACATTCCTGAAATCTTAGCCTATACGTTTTCATTTGGTTTACTTCATCAGATGTGGACTGGGAAAAAAAAGAAAAAAACTCCTTTTATACATGTTTCAGTAAAACTCTTAATTGATTAATTTAAAACCACTCCCCAATTAAATCAATATACACGCCTACAATGAACATTTAAAATTCAAAAAAACATTAAAAATAGTCTCATCCTGAATAAAAAAATAATCAAAAAAGCATGGATGTACATACTGTTACTCTATATGAAATTCATAAAAATGTATATTATATATACACACACACACACACATACACAATTCTTAAATCCATATAAAATTCATAAAAATATATAGAATTCTTAAATGTAACTAAAATTTTAAATTAACCAAATTAAGGGTTTTATTGAAACATGTATAAAAGTAGTTCTTCCTTTTTTTTCCAGCCTACATCTGATGAAGTACACCAAACGAAAACATATAGGCTGAGATTTTAGGAACATTAATGTGTATTGGGATTTCTACGTGCTGTGGTTTTGTGCAATAAATCGTGTTTTTAAAAGTGCTTGTTTCCTGCTTCCTTGGACATCTTGATCATTTATGTTGTATAACACAAGAGCTTACAATTTAACTGCATTAGCTTATCAAGGATGCCGAGGTGTAGAATGGTACTGAAGGCTTTGGGCAAGACCAGGTATGCCACATGGAACTTGTTCAAAAAATTCCACCATGTTCAAAAGATAATATCTGCCTTTAACAAACTCAAATTGATTCTGTCTCAGAGTCTGAAGACTGCTCAAGTCCTTAATGATGAGCTTTGAACAACAGGGAAACAGTTAAAACACCGGGGTAGCCAAATACTAGGGTAGCCCTGAAGTTAACAGGGCATCAGATGAACCCAGCCAGTAAGCTACAGCGATGGATCAATAAGTCAGCTGGTAGCACAAACTGCATATTTTGTTTTCCATAGTTTATGGGTGTTGAAACTTAAATACTAGCTACCATTGCTCACTTTCCATTCTAGTTTGAATACAAGTATGTTCCTTGTCAACGATCTAGGAAATGGACAATTTCCTCTTCAAACAGCTCCTCATCGGACACAGCCTCCAACTTCAATGCATAAGCTCTACTCAAAGACAAACCAAACATACTTCCTAATATTATTTCAGCAGGTAACAGCATCCACACAGCCTTTACTAATTAAATCCATTATTCCTTCTGCCAATAGAATATATGTAAATAACTGAAAAGCAAGCTCACCATCAGCTGCTGGTTCATCAGCACAATACCTTAAAACAGCAACTAATAACATTCTTGCATTGCTGTTGGCCAGGGTATGTCCTATTTCTCTGAAAAGAAAGATCATGCCATCATTCTCCAGAAAAATGTCAGATCAATAAATATAGCAAATTAGCTTACTGTCACCCCTATCTAAAATCCTAGAGAAGGCCATCTGCAAACAACCATTTCAATATTTTCTACAGGAACTCCTCCTCACCCCTACACAAAATGGCTTTCAGCCTGGGCATAGCAAAACCTCTGCACTAATTAGTTTTGTCAATACCATCAGTCTCACTAGGAGAGTGGAATACATGTTGCTTCTTTATTCATTGATTTACTAAAAGCTTTTGTCAAAGTACCCCACAGGAAACTCCTACCATTGCCCTCAAATGGACCATCACAAACTACCCTTTCATGGTTCTGTAGTTTGTGATGGTCCATTTGAGGGCATCACAAACTACCCTTTCATGGTTCTGTAGTTATTTTTCTTACAGATCTATCAATAAACCCTGAAAATAACATCCCCTTTTTACCATCTCCATGGGAATACCTCAAGGTTCCATGCTGGGACCTCTTCTCATTGACACTTTATTAATGACTTTCACACAGCCTCCATGCATGCCTCCTTAATCCAGTAAGGAACGGACTCCACTTTTATATGCACTGCCCAACATGTTACTCATTTTCAGCAAATTACACCAGAATTATTTACTTCTTCTAAATCATGCAATGCTTAACTACTACTAATCCCCTCTCCAAAAAAGGTACTCATTCTCTCTAAAGTCCCTTGAGTAGGACACCAACTTCAAAACAATGTCCCCTGATAGAACCATTAAAGACACAGTCCAACACACAAAATTACTGGAGTTGATAACACACAACCTTAACAACAAGCAAGCAAAAAGCCAGGATCATCATAAAGGGCAAAAAAGAAAACTCCCTATTGCTACTACCAAATCAACTCTGGCCTACAACATACCCAAGACCCTCACTGCTTAATTTCTCCCCAGTGCCAAATAATCTTCAAACCTTCCTCAAAACCACACTAATCCAATGCAACAAAAAAATTGCCAACTTTTCTGCCTCAAACTTATTGGACCCATTACTGTACTTCACAACCTCCAGTTGGCTAGAACATCCTCTATCTTACCTACACTCAACTACAGATTGCTCATAACAGTGTCTAACCACTCAAATGCACTCTATTGCACAGTTATTCTCTAAAAAGGATTCTGCAGTCAGAAATAAAAATCTTCTCATTATTCACAAGCTTCAGAATTCAGCAGGAAAAGTCATTCTCCAACAGTGTTACAAAAGTCTTGGAACTCAACACCTCCATCTTAAGGACAATGTAACATTACTACACTTTCAAAAATTTACTAAAATAATTTCTATCAAGACTCCTAGATTTAATCTTGCTTTACCGCAAGCTTAGCAATACCTTAAAATACAGTAGTAAAACGTAACAGCAATATGGTCACTTAATATGTAAATGACCAAATATCTAACCATGCATAATACAGTCACTTTTATATACAGCTGAAATATCCGCATCATAAACTTTACTCCACATTAACTGTAATGTTTGTATATAAACCCACATACTGTAAATATGCTATATACAGCCAAGCATTTCATCTATTTTTTCATACCAAACAGCGGCTGCATGTGTGTATGCACATATATTAATACACACATATGCACACACAATTTCACTTTACGCACCACTTATACTAGGCACTAAGTCTTTCTCTCTGCACTCATTTCTATACTATACTTTGACCAATTTCCTTGTCTCTTGCCATAACTGTACATACATATTCGTCTATGTATTTATACATACACACATTTTTATATATATATATATATATATATATATATATATATATAGAGAGAGAGAGAGAGAGCTAAAATGTACATACACTGACACGTGTCTGTGTGTGTGTGTGTATATATATATATATATATATATATATATATATATATATATATACACACATACACACACACACACAAACTCATACGCAATCTCTAAGTATTTACAGCCATTTGTTTGCTACTAAATCTATCAGCATTCCATGTCACTATCTACATTTGTCATTTTCTTAAAGTGGCTTACACATTGTTATTTGATTACTCTGCAATGTTATTTGATTACTCTGCAATGTTACTGTAAATTTTATAATGCCTGTTACTGTATTTTCCTGTATTTATATTCTCAATTTAATTCATACATTTCCAAATTTCCTATTTTTATTCATTATTTTTCTTTATTTTGGTGCTTTTCTCCATCTGCCTCTGCTGAAAAGGGACTTTTATCCAGTCAGACTTTCTCAATAAACATATGCCAATAAATAAGTTATGGAATATTTTATATTACAAGGCTACCTCTGAGCTGCTGTTTCTGCTTAGGCTAATCTACTCAGTTTTACAGCTGGAACTTCCTGTATAGTCTTGTCAGTTACTTCATGTCTATAATAAGTCTTTTGAATCACAAAACTCCCTTAACAAATGCCCAGCCTCTTCCTCAAATGTTTGCTGGTTAATATCATTCCTCAAAATACAGAATAGCTGGGAGGTATTTATTTTTGAATATTTTTATCACAAATTCAAAACCTGAAGAAAATGTGGTAGTTCTGATGACTTGCCCTGTAGAATCAAATATATTCTTCCAATGCAGAATTTGCTCAAATAAATGTCATGCTGTGAATTACCCAGATGTGCCTTCTCTCATCTGTATTTTGTACGCACATGCATGCACAGGAGTAAACTACACCACCACTGCAGTGCTTTCTCACATAAATATTTTCCAACAATAGTGAAGTTAAAGACATACTGTTAATCTGCCTTATCAGGGGTTAATAAGCACTCAGCCCTCATGAATTGGGTAACCAGCAAAAGTAGAACCATAGTTTCAGAAACAATGTAAGAATATTAGCTACATTAGGACTTATTCGACTGACAGTGAGAGATATGAAATACAGTTTTTAAGCACTGGCATTTCTTACAAAATGAGGAAAAAAAGGGAAAGTAGTAAATAGGACTCAAGCCCAGAGTATAATTAGGCACAAAACATCACAGATACTACAGCTACATGTCTGGCATAAACAGCATGCCTATATGAACCTAATCTGAACAGTGCCTGTAATTAAAATAGTGCTTCTGATGGTACTACACATCTGAAGTCAAACACAGCAATTTAAAGAACTCAAAAATTTAGATTACTCTCAATTTCTCCCTTTTCCTGCATGTTACAGTCCTTTAGTTTAGTAAGTGCATTGAGACTTTAACTGTACCTGTTTATACTCACTTATGCAAAGGTTGTACATATAATATAGATAAGAGCACTATTAAAATGTTTTTATACAGAATGAAAATGCCTTTTAAGGAGAGGACATAGGAATTATGTACACACAGTTGTCAAGGCAGATATACATCTGAAGTCAAACAACACAGCAATTTAAAGAACTCAAAAATTTAGATTACTCTCAATTTCTCCCTTTTCCTGCACGTTACAGTCCTTTAGTTTAGTAAGTGCATTGAGACTTTAACTGTACCTGTTTATACTCACTTATACAAAGGTTGTACATATAATATAGATAAGAGCACTATTAAAATGTTTTTATACAGAATGAAAATGCCTTTTAAGGAGAGGACATAGGAATTATGTACACACAGTTGTCAAGGCAGATATGGAATAACATGTTAAATTTATGTCTCCCTAATCCTGGATCTAATTCGGTTTCTTTCTGTTTTAGCGGGTGAGGCATTTAATGGAGTGTTGCCCTGTTCAGGGCGAGTTTATACACCCAATGTCCGAGTGCTGGTACAGGATTATTTTTTCCTCATGATCCTACATTAGATTAAGTAGGTAATCAGACAATGAATGAATGAACATTTCAGATATGTCAAAGATGTTAACTTCAGGGATGAAGATATTTAGAATCAAATTTTTAAATTTAAGGCACAAGGTCAGTATTGAAGTGAAACATACAGTTTGTGACAAATGTAATACTAAGCCTTTCTAAACAACAAAAAGCAAGCAGTTTTTCTGCTAAAGAACAGTGTCTTTAAGCCGTTCAGGTATAAGGAGTCTTCACAATGCCCACAGATTCAAATGGTTATATTAGTCCTGGAGAAGTCCATTAAAAAGTGAAAACTGACATTTCCTCATAAGGTGCTGAGCAGCTACACTCATTTAATTTATACCTAAACTACAGTCAAGAGGCTCATTGAACACAGATAGACAAGAGAGATACAAATAAATATAAATGTATTTATATAGAGCTGGGCTTGGCAGAATGGTTAAGGTCTTCATCTTGATTCTGACCTCAAATTATTGACTAGGCTTAAAACAGCCTTTCATGGTGGTTAACCAAGTAATCACCTATGAAGGTATTAGGGAATACCTGTCCCTAGTGGTGCTACATGAATAGATACAACTATGTGTTGTATGGTTATTGCGATGGCACCTTCCTGAGCTACACTGAAGATAACACACAACACTTCAACCCACTTCTGAACTTACTAAAATACAATCTGACACATTTCTGCTTTCCACTGTTTTGTTTTACTTATTGGGTAATGATGCATTAGCAACTTAGCAGTACTGTCACCATGGTAGTGAGGTATTTGCAGTTCTACACAGCTGCCACCCTTCTATATACACAAAGTTGGGCTCTGCTCTACTGTTTCTACAGGTTTGTGGAGCATTATAGTATTTTACATGCAAAAATTAGTTTTCTGCAACAATAAGACAAGAGTTAGACATTATGCTTTGAGATAAAATCCCAGAGCATTTGCATTTTTTATATCGCACTCACAGGGCATGACAGCATAATTATAGTCTTTTCTATCTTGCAAAAGCAAAAGTTATGATATTTTTAATATCTCTACAGTACCGGTACTACCAGAGCTCTCAACGTCTTAGCACAAAAAATCTGGACAAAGCTAAAAATAATGTGGGAATAAAGCACCAAAAATATGGATACAGTTTAAACACTGCTGTTATAAACTTAGAAAGTTGCTGAATATAATCTATTGTGCTACCGCGCATTTTCTGAATGGTATGAAGTCTGAAACTCATATACTTGTCATTTTGTGAATTCAGTCCTCACTGATTTACCACAAAAATCCAGAAAACCAAACATTTTATGAGGAACACGCCAAAAACAAACGAAAAAAATCTGGACAGTTGAGAGGGTACTACACACACTAAGGGCAAATGGTCACCAATAAAGACACGTCTTGCTCGCTCACCTCCTGTATATTCAATTCTTGCAAAGTCGGCAGCTCCACAGTGCCTGACATGATGACAACAATGCACCAAATGAACGTCTTTTATATTACAATTCCTACATAGAACAAGAACCACCTAACCTCCTTGAAGTCCCCTTTAGCTTAGACTGTTCTATGTAAGAACACTTGCCGACACCATAACCGGAAGTTAAAACATATAACAGAAGGTCAAGTTGCTACGCATGCGGGATAGGGGCATGGAACTATGTTGAGCAGTATGTGGGCTGTTTCACAAAAGCAGATTCAATCAAACTGCTCTATGAATCTATCTTAATATTGCGGTATTATTTTATGTAACATACATATCTGACCATTTACACCTATACAAAAAATTAATGTACCACACGGGGAATAGTTTGACTTCATCAATATTTTTTAGATGGCTTCTTGATAGCCGTTGCTATAGACGCTGTTGGTAACCGCTGCTCAGCGCAATGAGTGACACAGACGTAATTGTCGGATGCCGAATAGAATATTAGTTTAACTAACAGCATATTCTTCTAAAATGGAATACATAGGTAGCAGTTATGAAGGGGAGCACAAGAACAA
Organism: Protopterus annectens; assembly: GCF_019279795.1. Taxonomy (NCBI): domain Eukaryota; kingdom Metazoa; phylum Chordata; order Ceratodontiformes; family Protopteridae; genus Protopterus; species Protopterus annectens. The sequence goes on along the minus strand of NC_056750.1, from coordinate 403,628,560 downwards.
CAGGTACAGTTAGTCAAAATGCACTCACCAATCTAAATGACTATATTGTTTGCGTAGTTTTCAAACTTGACATGAAGACTTGGGAGCTAAGTTAAAAACTCAAGAGGTAACTGTCCAAAATTAGTGACTTGATTCGAATACTGATACTGCTTATTCGAACGCTTTCGCCGTTAGTTGTATCTTCAAAGTAAAATATAAGCAAATGTAACATATTCTTCCTAAGCTTTACCATTCACGAGGATTTAAGAAAGGAGCAAAGCCAAAATGACCTTGCAAACCGTTGCCACAAAATCAAAAACAGCTTATACGTGCGAGATATGTGAGTTTGTAGTGGCTACATTGCTGATGCCATGGTTATATCATAGTATGCGGAGCATTATTGTACCTTTCCTTCTGCCGCGCTTACACCATATCACATCAACTTCTCATCAAGCTTCAATTTTTGTTGCATGAAATTTGTTGACGGTTGTGATGTGCGCACCCACTGCGATCTAACCAGTGTAATATCAATTGCCGTTCTGTTGAGACAGGTGGTACCTGCAGTCTGTTTTGGAGCTGTCACGGATATATGAAACTTGATGATACTGTAAAAAAACAAATAATATAGCTCTCAACTGTCCAGATTTTCGCAGACTGTCCAGATTTTTGACTCGTATTTCTGGTCCGTTCCTCATAAAATTGTAGTTTTCTGACAAATCATTGAAATCAGAAAATAATGGCAGATATTTGATTTAAAGACTTCATAGCTAATGCAAAACCTGCTATTCTATTAGCTTTCTAAGTTTGTAGAAGCAATATTTAAAAAAGCGTCCCTATTTGAACCATTGCCCCCCCCCCATTATTTGTGGTTTTGTCCAGATTTCTTGCTCTAAGAGGTTGAGAGGTACACTACTTTAAAGTGACGAGCAACAGTAAAATAAAGTCAGAATACAAATATTTACATTTTTACCACTTGTGATCCAGACTTGCCCAGCCACAGAATATAGGGAGGATTGGCACATTGCTTCCTTTTTTAGGGCAAACATGACTTGGGCAGTTTTGTCTTGGGGGGGGGGGGGCAAAACATGAAACATGACAAATGTGATATTTTTTAATATTCCTCAAAACTTTAATATGATATAAAACAACAAAGGGGAGTTAAAGTCTTCAGTAAAGCTTCCCATTTTCACTACTTGTGATTTAGCTTAAAGTTACAAAAGTCGCGGCAAAACTTCCAAATGTTATATGATTAATTTATTGCAATCCAACAGTCCATTGCAATAAATTAATCATATAACATTTGGAAATTTTGCCGCGACTTTTGTAGCATTTTTTTGTGGATTATTGGTCGTTTGAGTGCTACTGACTATTCTTCACTGAGATTTATCTTAAAGTTACTAATCCAGTTTTTTTGACAATAGAATTAAGGCAGGTTTACCACCTTCCCTCTTTTCTTGGTGCGGTCCTAATTTGGGCAATTATGTTTAGCGGGGAAGAAATATGAAAATGGAAAAAGTCCTACTGTTTTACAGGAAAAAATATTTTTAGACATTTCTCAAAAGGTTGCAGACAATGGTAATTCTATAATTGAAAAAAACTTAATATATTAGACAATAAAGGGAAATAAAAAGTGTTGAGCAGTGTACCTTTATTTTTGTAATAAAGTGAAAATACATATTTTGTATTGGTTAGGGTATGGTTTGTCTTATAGAAAGTCATGTGTTAGGAAAACAATGTCTCACTTTAGGCATATGAAAAGATGGAAATATTGCAAATGTGATTAAAGTAAATGGCCAGAAAAGTAGTATTCGTCTTGGTTGCTGCAGGTTATTGGCATGCTATTTGCCTCAATTGCCCTAAACTTACATAATACAAGAAAAACTTTAGTCTTGTCCATGTAATATCAGAATCAATCCTCTTTATTTACTCAAAGGCACCCCTCCCCCCATTTCTATCTACAACTACCCTGATATCACATTCATGGGTACTCTCACTTTTTCTTCCCAAATCCAACTTTTGGCAAATGACATTATCTGAAAATCATCTCTCTGCACAGTTTATGGTACCTTCAACCACTCATCTAATCAGTTTAGCATCTAATCCCATCATACATATTAGGCCATGTAGTTATTTTATATACAGAACTGCTCTAAAGTGCCACACTGATTCCCATTTTGACTTCCCTTCATTTTCCTGGTTTAGATATACTCATGACATTTTATTCTTTCACTAATTTACAGAATTCTTATTTTGCATTATTTGTGCTATATTAGCAGACAGCTTTAATGGGAAAATACTCTTTGGCTTTACCAACACCTCCACAGTTAAGCTCCTCATCAACATTCCTTACTCCTGAAATACCAGCTATTGTCATAACCTTGCCCTTGTCACTTCCTATTGTTGTATAAATTTAAGCACAACTTTACATTCTGTGCACCTATCTGTAATGTTCTGTGTTTCAGTACATTAAACTGTAGGATTTAACATAGTAAAGAAAATGGTCATTCACTTAAAAGTGTTTTTTTCATATATTGATACAGTGTATATAAAATAATAAATAAAATAGCCTAAAACATGCCTGTTTGGCATCTACTTTTCTGAAGTAAAAGTCAATACCAAAGGGCTCTGACTGACTAAGTTTGCAGATGACTGCAAGCTAGGAGCAGTCATTAAATCCCCAAATGATTTAGCCAGCTTGCAGGAAGGTTTGTCTCAAATAAATAACTGGTGTCAAAATCGTGGTCTTAAAATTAATGCCAAAAATGCATTATTATGTCCTTTGAGAAGTCATCTACCCCAGAGAATCCCACTTTGACAATACACCCCTAAGAGTTGACCAAGGTGTTCAGGATTTGGGAACTTATTTGGGCAGTGACCTAATTTTTGATCAACATGTGTCTATTGTTTTAAGAAAGTCCTTCCATTTTGCACAGCTTATAATCAAAAGGATTGTGTCTAGATCTAGGGATGTCATTGTCCCCTTTATTCAGTCCTCATTAGACCACTTATTGACTATTATATCCCCTTTGGCACATATCTTTCCAGACATAAGCAACAACTGGAAAGCCCACAGAGATACCTACTAAAAGAAGACAAGGCCTGAACAACATGTCCTACATGGACTAACTCAGGGCTTTTCACTTTACATGGTATTCTACAGACTGCTAAGAGGTGACCTGTGTCTGGCATACAATGCATCCTCTGACCCATTACTGATGAATTTACTGCACATCAAGTCAAATGGCATCAGTAATACTCAGTCTAGGGATCTAAACCTCTTCCACAGCATCAACAGAATGGTTTGAAGGTACGAGAGCATGCCATATAATCAAATATTCATAATCCTGAATATGTTTAACACTGACAGACGTGAATAAAACTCATTTGATAACTTCTGCTGGTGTGAAGTCTGTGCAAAACTGTGCACAGTGGAATTGGGGAATTTACACTTTTCCCACTGAAGAGCGATCTCGGAGTTGGTATATATATAATTAGCAGGAAGAGGGGTGCAGCACCCGTCATGGATGTGCAGGGGGCTTGCCTCCCTCCTGCAAAAACATAAGTGTTTTGTTTTTTCATTGTTTTGGCTTTCGATTTTTCAGGATCAATTGTTAGCCGTTTGAGGTTTGCATACTTTGATGTTTAGAAGTACACAGGGAGGGACAGGTAAATTTTGCAGAGGATACCCCTGCTATGGAACAGACTCCCCATCCACAATAAAAGAAAGTTCTTCCCTGTCCATTTTCAAGCACAACTCAGATCTGTGGATGGGAAACAGAAAATTTACCCCAGGACTGCTACTTGTACAACTAATGGACAGATGCAGCTCCTAAATGCTTTATCCCATGCATGGGTTCCCTGAAATGATCTATGGTATGATCCCATTTATTCTTATTAGGGGTAATATATAATTTTAGACCATGATATAGGTAAGGCCAATCTATCCAAATGGGATAGGTTGTTTTGAGCCCAGAAAAGGGAAACTGGCTAGGGTTTAAGTGGCTCACAAGTATAGCTAGCCTAGTACTTAGCTGTGAACCTATGAACCTATAAAAGGTTATACCTGCTTATTAATCAGCACTCATTTACAAAGTGAAGAGACACCAAATTCAAAGATGTGCATTTCAGAATTTAGAAAACAGCTTGGAAAAGTAGCTTTCAAATCTAAAACGGGCGGCACAGTGGTGCAGCGGTTAACGTTGTCACCTCATAGCGAGAGGTTCTCCGGTTCGATTCTCGGCTGGGGTGCCTTCTGTGTGGAGTTTGCATGATCTCCCTGTGTTCGCGTGGGTTTTCTCCGGCTACTCCGGTTTCCTCCCACATTCCAAAGACATGCATCTGGAGCATTTCTCCCGGGGCCTCTGCTGAAAACAGGCTCTGTGGAACCTAATCGGACTTTCCCGGCCAACAAATGTTAAATAAATAAAAATAAAATGCAGTAGTTTGCTGATTATCATAATAGGCATAAGCTACATGACATAAAGGTATGTATATTTTTCATGGATCAGCAGTTTTTTAGTCAGAAATTTGTGGAAATTTGTCAGGAGATATTGGTACTTTAGTCTTGATGGTAGATTTCAGCAGTAGTTCAACAGGTAAATGTTCACTTGATATATGAATCCACTCTGCAGACACTTAGATAAGTATGAATATTCTGTTTCCAGAGTATATACTTTGTACCAGCAGCTGTTAGAGACTTGGTGTCTGTATTAATCTGTCCACAGCTGCATTGGACTGTGGCTGTAATAGGATAATTTCCACATGCTTAAATTCCATATAGTTTGTAAACCCATTAAACTGTTGTAGATTAAATGGAAGTCCATTATATGTTCTCACTGCTTTGGCAAACGTTGAAATAGTTTCTGTAAGAATAGTATAAGTACATTTGTTAAAATTACAGTGACAGATTCTACAAATGGGTATTTTATGTATCAGTTTACACTAACATAAGAGTATTCATCTGATGGTAAGTAGCATATAAATGTGAAGAGTTAACTCAGAAAAGTGTGAGGCGGGCTGCATAGCCACATTTGCCATTCAGTATTTCTGAGTGGAATATTGACTTGACATGCAAGACAGTTATGAAGCAATGCCTCAGTTTATTTATTTCAGGAAGCCACACTTGTTTTCTTTTTTCTCTTTACCCTGGTTTAATTCAAATGCAATATCTAATACTTTAACTTTGATGTTGGTATAAACAAACTAGGGTATAGTAAAGAGCTGTCCAAATGCCTCATTGCTGTCTGTCAATTTCTCCAACATATTTAGTGTCAACAGTTTGATAAAAGTAAATTAAATACACTGGAAAATAACTTGGTGTCCTAAATTAGCAACTAGGACTTTCCTAATATAAGATCTAATGTTGCAGTTTAAGATTTGAAATAACTCTAGGAATATTGAAATACATTGGTTGTTTCTGATGTGTCCAGACTCCCAAGTGCAAAAATGGTAGTGGGACAAGGATGAATTAAGATGTGAATCAAATGGTGACGTTAGTTGAATTGCACTTTAACCTATTTGCGTAGCATTCATCCACTGAAGCATAAGCGATTCTGTTGACTTCAATGGAAATCCACTGTTATGTCCAAATGTAAAGATTCTGAATGTTACACTTAGATGGTTTCAGGATGGCTTTTAGTAGTCATTATGCAAACAATAATTGTTGTTACATTAAAGTAGACTATTTTCAGTGGTATATGTCCTGGGTAATAGTATTTTGTTTGTCTACAGCATTTGTGGCTCTGTCTTGTTAAGTGAAACAACGTGAACTACATGATTTTGCCTCCTGTAGGTCCACTAAAATCATGCAGGCAGACTTTCTTTTCAAATAAAATTGCCATCAGGGAGAAGTGTTCAGTCATTCTTGCTGGTAGCAAATGTTATTAAAACAGATTTATATGATGTTGTGTTGTTTATGATGCACTAGATGTTCTGCCACAGTGCCTGACTGCTTGAAATATGAAACTAGCCTCCACTTAAACTTCCCTGAAGTAAGTGTGATGAGCAACAAAACTGGAATAGTCTTCACTATGTTTGCAGTTGTGAAGAGTACCTGTTCTGATAGGTCCATAGTTATATAACTGGCTAATGACCACTTCTCCTTTTTTTTTTTCCTTTTCAGAGGGTGGTCTGAAAGTGTAATAGGCATTGTAGCCTTGTACTGCTGGGGTGCTTTCTGCAGCCTTGAAACATGTCTCTGCAGCTGCACAGATGTCAGAATTCTCCAGGGTGAGGAGAGCTTCCAGGGAGTGCAATTTCTTGTTAAGATTCCTAGCTTTGAGCAGTAGTACCTTCAGCTTGGCATTAGAAGAATTAGTTACGTTGGAAGGTCTGTTGGTTTGGCACTACCTAAAAAAAGGCACTATGGGGGTGGCTAATGCCTTCGCCGGTATTTGAAAGTGTAGCAGTGACAGGTGCAGACCATCCCTGGCAAAGCAGCATGGTCTGTTAATCATGTCATCCCAGACTGACAAATACTGAATCCTCTTGGAATGACACCAGTAGCTAAGCCAATTATTGAAGTCAGTCATTTTCGTTTTGTATTGTGATATAATTCTTGGTGATGGTAGAATGTTGCTCAGTGCAAGGCTCATACTAGCTGTAGAACAGAGCATGTGTTGTAACTTTAAGAAGCATTTCCAAGTGTAGGCACGTGATATAAATAGTGAACATGTGCAGGCAGCAGTGCCATTTTGAGAGAACAGGCAGAGTGTTAACATGTATGAGTGTAGCAGTCAATCTGTTTATAAGTTCATACATAATGTACATAATTTCAAGCACATTCACTACAGTGTGTTGATATGGCAGAGGCATTTCGTAGACCCAGTCCACTTGTGTTTGATTATAATATTGTAGAGAACTGGAGAGTAGTTGAGCAGGAATATGATATTTTCATACACGCAGCTTTTTCCTGACAAAGATGCACATATGAGGGCATTTATTTTGCTTAACTTAGTGGGGTCAGACACCATTGAAAGAGAGCATTCATTTGTGTATGCACCAGCATTATATGCAGGAGAAGGGGAAAACCACCATACTGTTGTACCGGCTGAATCAAGAGAGGATCCTGAGTGCTTGAAATGTAAATTTAGAGAAATGTGCAACCCCCAGACAAATGTTACATTAGAGAGGCACCTATTTTATATACGAGACCAAAAGCCAGGTGAAACTTTTGCGGCTTATATGATTGACTTGAGAAATAAAGTTAAAATGTGCAGATTTGGTGATTTGAAAGACAAGTTAATAAAGGACAGGCTTGTGTGTGGTGTTAATAGTAATGCAGTGAGAAAGATTTTGCATTGTGACAGTGATTTAATGTTGAGCAAAGCTATAAAGATTTGTCAAATCCATGAGTGCACAGAAAGGCACACAAGTATGCTTGCATGTGATAAGAGCATGGTTTCAGCAGCCTCTAGAGTACACGTAGACAGCATGCAGCACATGGCTAACAGAAGCAGGCCTAAGCATATGGCAGCTGCAGCCCCTGCAGGTTTTCCAGGGAGGACCTGTAACTTTCTAGCAAGTTCCAAGTCTAGCCTAGCAAAACGGACATGGTCAGTGCGGTATAAGGGTGAGTCAGCAAAACCCAAGTCAAGTCTTATTGTGGTGCCAATCATGAGTCTAAAAGAGAGAAGTGCTTAGCAGTTGGTCAGCAATGCCACAAGTGTAAAAAAATGGAACCACTTTCAAAAGTTTTGTAAATCAAGCAAACCTCATCCAATGTCACTCAAAAAAGTAAGTTGACTATGTAGAAAGTTGCAACCCTACTTTCTATGTAGATGGTGTATCAGTGGTCAGTGAAAAGATTAATGCAATAGATTTATTGGCAAAGAACGGCGTGTTTTGTACTGTCTTGATCAGTGGGTAAACCCATGGTGCTTAAAGTAGACACTGTTTCAAAGGTAATATAATGGCTGCAGAAACATTTGCTAGAGTGAGAGCTGGTTTGTTTGTTTGTGTCTTTCGGCTTTTCCCAGTTAGGGGTCACCACAGCGGAACTCCGGTCCGCTAATGATTGGCAGTAGAGATTTTACGTGCTGGCTTGCCGGGCCTAATGCACAACCTTCAACAAAGGAACGCCTGTTCACGCATGTCGCCACACGGAAGACGCTCTAACTGAGAATCGAACGGGCAATGTCTAACTGTGAGGCGACAACGCTACCGCAGCACCACCACCGCAGGTTCTAGAGTGAGAACCGGTGAGCAACTTAATTTGGCTAATTTTGCAAAGCGTGTTTGTTATAGAGGTGAAGAGATTCAAACCGAAGGCTCAGTAGTGCTTTCATGCTATTTGGCTGGGAGTATTTACAGCTTGCAATTTTATGTAGTCAGAAGACCTGTACAGTCTGCTTTCTTTTACCAAGGAAGTCCATCATATAAGCACATATCTCAGTTCCAGCTTCACTGATGCTATTTTCTCAGAGTATGCTGATGTTTTCAATGACAAGCCAGGCAAACTTCCAGTTGTATACTCCATGAAAGTAGACCCAGAGGTCAGTCCAGTGGCTAGACCAGTGAGAAGAGTTCCAATAGCTCTGCATGACAACGTCAAGGTCCAGTTAGATAAGATGGCGCAACAAGGTGTGATTTGTCCAGTCACAAAACCAACTGAGTGAGTGCCTTCCATGGTAGTTGCTCATAAAAAATGCTCAGATGAAATCAGAATATGCATTGACTCAAGAGACTTGAACAAGGCATTAAAGAGACCTCATCATCCTATACATACAGTCGAGGAGGTTGCCACTGTTTTTTTCTGTCTTGGATGCAAAGACTTCATTTTGGCAAGTAATGCTTGATAGCAAATTTTCATTACTGACTATATTCAGCACACCATTTGGTAGATACAGATTTCTCAGAATGCCATTTGGAATAAATTCTGCCAGTGAAGTCTTTCAGAGTGCAATGGAGCAAATGTTTTTGTGTTATCCGTGTGCTACAATAGTGGATTATTTACTGGTTGAAGGTAATGGAGATGTAGAGCATGGCAGAAACCTCAGGAAAGTTCTGGATAGAGCATGTGAAGTGAACTTGAAGCTCAATTCTATGAAATGTAAATTCAGGCTACCAGAAGTTACTTATGTAGGTCATTTATTTACCAGTACAGGCTTATGACCAGACCCTTCCAAACAGGCAGCCATTCTTGAGATGCCAGCATAAGACAGTGTCCAAATCTTACAGCGTTTCCTTGGTATGGTTAACTATTTGGGCAAATGTATTCCTGACATTAATGAGTTATCCATGCCTTTAAGAGAGGTTACACACAAAAATGGTGCCAGGTCATGGGTGGAACAATACCAGAGAGCATTTGATAACCTCAAACAGCAAATTGCCAACCCGCCTACGTTGAGATACTATGATGTCTATAAACCAGTACTTTACTGTGGTGCTTCAAAGTTCGGACTTGGTGCAGTTATTCTTCAAGAAGGCATACCAGTTGCCTATGTATCTAGAACTCTTACCCAAACTAAAATGCATTGTGAGGAAGTTCATTAATAAATGGGGTGAAAGCGCTCAACTTTACTCTGGCTCCAGTCTGGTTTGGGAAATGCACTGTGCTCAAACTGAGAAGGAACTTTTGGCAATTGTGTTCGCATGTTCGAAGTTCCATGATTATATTTATGGCTGAGCTATCCAAGTTGAAACTGATCATCAACCTCTAGTCACTATTTTAAAGAAGCCTATGCATACTGCTCCAGCAAGACTACAAAGAATGATGCTCAGATTACAAAAATACAACTTCAAGATGGTCTATGCAAAAGGCAGACTTCTTTATCTGGCTGATACATTATCGACCAGAAATACCACAGAACTGCTTGATGCAGAGCATTTTGACTTTGATGTCATAGAAGTGCATAGTTTTTCTACCACAAGACCTGATGAGCTGAGAGATCATACAAAGACTGATGCAGTTTTGCAGAAGCTCAACCACTTCATAAATGTTGGCTGGCCTTCAAAACAATCTTGTGTACCGCCAGAAGTACAACCTTATTTTCCATACAGAGATGAGATGCTGATGGAAGATGGTATTATTTTCAAAGCTCCTGAAGTTATTGTTCCTACTTCCTTACAACATGAATGCACTCAGATTTTGCATCGTGGCCACCTAGTTTCTGAAGCTACCAAAAGAAGGGCGAGAGGACTAGTATTTTGGCCTTCTGTGTTAAAGGACATTGATAAAGTGCTTTCATCTTGTTCAGTATGCAATAGCACTGAACCGCATTTGCAAAAAGAACCACTTCAGCTAAGCCAGATTCCTGAACTACCTTGGCAAACAGTAGCCACTGACATATTTGTGTGGCACAATCAGTATTACTTAGTGTTTGTAGGCTCTTATTTGAACTGGTTTGAAATAGATTTGCTAGCTAACCTAACGTCCAGTGCTGTTATTACTAAGTTGAAATGTCATTTCTCAGTCCATGGTAGTCCACACAAAGTTATTTCTGACAACGGTACCCAGTTTACAAGTCAATTGTTTCAAAATTTGCAAAAGAGTGGGACTTTATCCATGTTACTAGTAGTATGGAGTACCCACAAGCAAACAGCCTTGCTGAATGTGCAGTACAGAGTGCAAAGCAATTACTAGAGAGCTCAAAGCATGACAATACAGATATCTTTTGGATTTACTTAATCTCATTAATATACCCAGGGACGACCTACTTGGCTCGCCTGCTCAGAGACTTCTAGCTATGCAAATTAGAACAACCTTGCCTATCAGTTCCAGTTTGTTGGTGCCTAATGCTAAAAACAACAGCACAATCAAAGACCAACTCTTTAAGAAGCATTACTTTCAGAAGTCCAGCTACAATAAAACAAGCAAATTTATTTGTCCGTTAAAAGTAGGAGAGGCATTGAGGATGCAAACAGCGAAAGGCTTTGATCGCATTGGTCAAGTAAGAGGCATATGTGCTGAGCCAAGATCCTACTTAGTGGAATCTGAGGGTATAGAATACAGGAGAAACCACAGGCATCTTCTTCCTATGTCTGAATCGATGTCACAGCATTGGTACCTATGATACCGACTCTAGATCTCAGATCAACCCTGACTATGTTCATATGGAAGAATGTGGCTCAGTATCTATTCCAGTTTCTGATGATGTCGCAGATGTCCCCAAAGTTGAACATTCCTTGAAGACAGTCCCTGTTGCTAGATCCAATTTTGATTTTTATGTTACATGATCAGGTCGTATTTGTAGACGTAGTGTAAAATACACAGCAACCTGGACATGATTGTTTTATATGTGTTTGATTTTGTATGATTGCATGTCAGAGAATAAGTTCTCTATAATTGCATGTCAAAGGATCATTTCTGTGTAATTGCATGTTAATGAATACTGTAATTTGGTGTATGATCTATTTCTCAAAGAGAGAGTATGTAGAACAGAGCATGTGTTGAAACTTTAAGAAGCATTTCCACGTGTAGACACGTGCATATAAACAGTGAGCACATGCAGACAGCAGTGCCATTTTGAGAGAACAGCCAGAGTGTTAACATGTCTTAGTGTAGCAGTCAGTCTGTTTATAAGTTTATTTAAGTTTAAGTTACTAAACCTAAATCCAGATGTGTTTGTGTGCCATAAAGCTGCTTGAACCGAACTCACAACTGTTCGTTTGTTTTATCCTGACTGGATGAGCGACAATAGCCTGGGACACATATTCAGAGAGGTCCATCATGTCTGTCTCTTCATATAGTCTAGGGAGGTACAGCTCAGGTCATTCATACATACATGGCCTATGACTGGAGTCTGTATCAGGAACTCGAAATGGAATAAAGCCGAACACCGTTCCATCGACACATATGTGTAGAACTCCCAGATATCTGAACGGCCAGATCACTGATTTATTTCCTAGGGAAATAAATCGGTAGGCCAACTATACACAACACCCCAGTACAAACATTACAAAGTGGGGGTGACCCCCATACACCCCCTAACTAATTGTACTAATTCCAAGATCACACTACAGTGGGGAAAAGGGCAAATCCACAGTGATAGCCAACTGTTTTTTAGGACATATGCCACAACAGACTGCTTGTGGGATTCACACTCACCTGCTCACTCATCTTGAATCAAATCTAGACGTCCCCTCACCCTATGCCCATACAGCAAATCAAAGAGTGAAAAACCTGTGGATTCCTGGGATAGCTATCTGTAAGCAAACAACAGACAGGGCAAATATTTATCCCAGTCCCTCTTAAACTGGTCTGCAAATGCATGGACTTGAGTGTAGAGTTTAAGCTGTTAACGAGACCATTAGTCTGGGGATGGTAGGGGGTGGTCTTTAGGTGCTTAACCCCCCAGTACTTACACAGACAAGCCAGCAGACCTGACATGAAGTTGGCAGCTCGGTCAGTCAGTATTTGTTTTGGAAAACCTACCCTGCTGAAAATCTCTAACAAAGCATTTTTCACCTTTTCTGCCTCAATGGAGGACAGAGCCACCATCTCAGGGTATCAGGTAGCATGATCTATTACCGCTAGGATACAAGTTTTCCCTGTGGAACTTGGGGTACTCAGAGGCCCCACAATATCCATAGCTACCCTCTGAAATGGCTCCTCAATCACAAGCAAAGGCATCAAAGGAGCTTTCACCTTGTCGCCTGCCTTGCCTACCTTTTGTCACTGCTTACAGGTCCTTCAGTACCCTGTTTCATCTCTAGAAATGTATACCTCCACTCAAACCAATAACAAAAAGGAGAGGCTAGGCAGTGACAATCAAAAATTTTATGAAAAATTCCAGTCAGTAGTTTAGCACTTTCATCCATTATAAGACTTCATCAGAACTCTCTAGAAATCCCAGGCCAATAAACGTTCTGCATAATACATCTCTTTGTATGTTTTATGCCCATATGACCTGCAAAGGGAATATCATGGGTGATGGCTAGAAGTGCCAGACGGTAGGCTCTGGGCACTACTGACTGCTGTATTCTCTCACCCTCTAACCCTCCCTCAGGGGTCCACTTTCTATACAGAAACCCTTTGTCCCAGTATATAGATTCCCCCTTCCCTTGAGAATCAGGTGCCTCACTAGCTACCTCCCTCAGGCCTTGTAATGTAGGGTCTGAGAGCTGAGCCTTTCTCAACTTTCTCTTTGTAACCCTTCCCAGCTCCCTTTCCACAGGAAGTCTGGTATCCTCTGACAGCGGTGCCTCACTGTCAGCCCGGGTACTACTACTATTCACCTCTGCCCTTGCAGTCACTCTGTCCAAGGGAACATCAGTACCCACAAGCCACTGTGGTTCACCTTCAGTCTCACTGCTACAGGGTAGCTCCCTCCCTGAAGTAACCACTTCAACCAGTCCTGGCTGCAAGTCTGCAGTTGGTCTGGGGCTCCCCAGGCTACCAAACCCACATGCTTGTCTCTAAGCCTGACTGTGTGTCACTGCATGTGCACAAGGTATTGCATTATCAAAATCATTCCCTGTCAGGTCTTCTGCAGGGATATCCTCAAATACACCTACTTGCTTGCTTCCTTTTCCGCCCTTCCAATCATGGTGAACACTAGCCGAAGGTATTTGGAATGGGGTCCCTCCTAAAGTTCTGACTGGAGTAGACTGCCCACGCAAGTAGAGCTCCTCTTTAACCACTGCAGGCTTCACAATGGTTAGGTCAAAGGCTGTGTCTCTCTTAGCAATGGCCTCTTTCCCATTTAGTAATATAGGATATAACCTCTTGTGGTAGTTTGGTACTCTTGTTGTCTCGAGGCAATCTACTGCTGGCATTTTGTCATTCCCACTTACTGGCTCTCCCACCTTTTGTTCACCATGTCACCGTGGGCATCTATATGTTACATGGCCCCACTGGTTGCATTTCAAACATTTAACCCTTGGTCCTGGATGTTTACCTGGACTAGTGGCTTCCCCTGCTACTGGTAGACTCTGTTGGGGCATTCTGGGCTTCCCACCATGGGTTCCCTTAGACCCATGAGCAGCACTGGGTGTCCCTTTCCTGTGCAGTGATGCCCTGCTTGCTAGGTATAGGTCTCACTACTTCCCCAACTCGTCTGTAGTATTGCATAGTCTATCAGTTAACCAGATTCTCATATCCTCAGGCAAAGTGCTAAGGGCTTGTTCCCTCACCAAAAGGTCTACCAGCCCTTCAGAAGTGGTGACCTGACATCCACTCACCCACCTATGAAAATAAGTGCTTAGTTCAGCAATATATTCACACACACTTTCATCTGCCTTGCGTCTGTGCTTACAAAACTTTTTTCTATAAGCTTCAGGTGTTAACTTAAAGCATTCTAAAATATAGTTTTTTACAATATTATAATTTAAGCAATCAGTATCAGACAATATAGAAATAGCAGTTACAGCTTTACCATGGAGTAAGGGGGTCAGAAACTGTACCCAGAGCCCCTGGTCAACATTATACTGTTTACATACCCTCTCAAACATATGAATGAAACTATCAAAATTATCCCCCTCTGTAAATTGTAGAAGAAATTTACTGACTTTTGTTGCTTCTGGGGTTCAGTTCTCCCTTCCCCATTACCTCCATGACTCTGGCGTAGAGTCAGCTTCTCCTTTTTATGTTGCCTCTGCCTCTCCTTTTCCTCAGCCTGTAGACATCGCAGTTTCACATTTTCCTCAGCCTCTAGATGTCTCGGTCTTTCTGCTGCTTCTATTTCCAAATGCTTGGCCTCCAGCCCAATATCTTTAACTCCAGATGGATTTTAAGTCCTCTGTGGAAAGGTTGAGCTGTCCATTTTCTGAGAGTTGTACATCTCCAAGGCCAGCCTGGTTGTCCTCCTGATTGCTGATCTGTGATGCAGCTGTACTCCCCACTGGCACAGCTATAGAGTTGAGTCCTTGGCCAGGTTTCCAAGTCAAGTCCTCTCAACACTCTCTCTGTCCAACCAGTGCTTCATGTCCCTGCCCAAGTAGCTGACACACACACACACACACACACACACACACACACACACACACACACACACACACACACACACACACACAGACATTGAGATTTGATTTATTCACACACACACACACACACACACACACACACACACACACACACACACACACACACACACAGACATTGAGATTTGATTTATGCACAAACACACGCCTGGGAAAGGCTGGCACAGGTTTACTAGCTATACCCCCCCTTCTGCCCAGACATCACTGCCAGCAGAATCCCTTATCAGCTACTTTAAGGCCCTTACCAAAGGGTGTCCAATCCTACTGTGTAATGTTACTATTAAAAAAATGGTAGTCTGACCGAGAGCCAGGCTATTTAGGAATGGTCTGTACAGTGTCACCAAATACATATGCAAGTACTCTCAGAGCTTAATATGTCTCACAAATATCAGCCACAAAGATAGGTTTAAATATATTTGATAATAAATAATAAAAGAAGAAAACAATACTCAATAAAATCAACACTGTAAATTCAGAGTTCAAAATCACAGGAAATATTTTAAAACAACATTGCAGGACAGTTTCAAATAAATAAAGAAAACATTTAAACTAATCTTTACTATATTCCTGTCTATATCTAAAAGAGATACTGTGCCCTAAATCTTACTTACAGCAAGGCAAGTGCAGATGATGATGATGATGATGAGTGGATGTTTCCAGGTCAAAGACAAAATACAAAATGCACAGTCTCTCATCGAGAGAGTTCTTAAATTAATTTCACATTTTACTGCTGGGTTAGCTTAGATGGCATCACTCCTTGTCATCTGACTTCAGTTCCCAGGCTAAACAGAAACTAACAGAATTTAACATCTCTGTGTGAGAAAAACATATCTCTCTGATCTTTGCAGCTGCTGGGAAGTCATAAAGCAATAAAACACGTCCACATCTCAAACCTAGTAATTATTTCATTTTTAAGACAATACAGAAACATCTAGCTCTAGACATTGTGTCTGCTACTGAACTGAAACTGAGAGATAACATCTTTTGTTTATGGCCCAGCTATAAAGTAACTTAACCTCAACTATTCTTAAGTTTGCAGGTTAATCTTCTGTGTTCCATCAGGGTACACTGTGGGTAGATCTTAGCTCAGTACATAACATACAGTTCTGTATAAATCATATCAATATTCATAAATGGCATAGAATTATTTACAAAATTCCAGATAGCTAGGTTGGCAATATTTCCCTATATCACAGGGAGAATGTATGATAGCTCCCAATTTACAATCGTCTGTGAACTTTGTTATCCAAAGACCCTTGACATTAGCCTTTACATCCCAGAAGTAAATACCAAATAGGAGCAATGCTAGCATGGAGTCCTAAGGTACCCCACTGGTGACTGGTCTGTGAGTGGGCTAGTAAGCTAATGCACTATGTCATTAGTGGGAAAGTTTTCACCAGTCCTGACTTCCTAGGTCCTGTTTGTCAGCCCACTGACAATCCATTGAGTTACATTGGGGTTTATGCCTAGTTCATTGAGTTTGTGAATTATACCCAAGTGGGGTATTGTATTGAACACCTTAGCCAAGTCGAGGTAGGTGGTATTCACCATTTTCCCCCTCATCCATTACCTTGGTGACCTTCTCAAAGAAGTCCACTAGGTTGATGTTGATGCAGGTTGCCTTGAAATAAAATTTGTTAGATTCTACTTCTCTTTTTGATATTGAATAGTAAAACTGTGTGACTGTAGTTGAAGTTTCTGTTGCTGTAGTGTTGTTTTGCGAATTATTATTTTGTTATTCTATAGTATACTGTTCTATACCCCTTTACATTTGGTGTACATTTACTATACATCATTATTCACACTCATCTTCTGTTACTTTAATTTTGTTTTATAAATGCCAATGTGTCTTGAGCTGTGGCTGAAAAGGGTCCCTGGAACAGCCTAGCTACCTAGTTAGCAAGCTAAAAATAAAATGCATAAAGATAAACTCCAGGATTCAATAAACTCCATGGAGGCTTCGCCCAAAGCCTACATGGAGTGTACCTGCTTCTGCAATGGTGCTCATTGCAAGGCATTGCACAATGCATATTATTGAGGCACAGCACATCTAAGTAAGGTTTTGCAGCTCATGGCAGTGGTTCTCGCCACAAAATCTTGCATGTGAACATTGATAGCAATTCTGTGTAAGTCAAATCACCAATGGTGCGCAGATTTGTGCAAAATGCCACAAGGACCACCAAGGCAACATAGATAGCATTGATTCTGCACAACATTTCTCCACAAAGGCCAAACATAATGCAAGGATACGTACATAAACAGAAATAGGGAATAAAATATCTCATAGATATGTGTTACAATGAAACATGAACATACCTGTCATCTGCTTTGAGCAAGACCAAAGGCATACATAATGAGGGGGACAATGGCCCACAAAATATGTACAGATATGTAATATTGCAGTTCCATACCTAGAAAGTTGATAGAATAAATAGATTGTACATTAGCATGAACTCTCTGAATAGCATATACGTACACCTGGATTTAAACCTAATACCATCTGGCCCCAAAAAGGAAAGGATCAAAGTATTAATATATGGTGCCACAAAGTCAGTTATGTAACACTTATATTTTATACAATCAATAGTAACTCTCACAGTTTAGCAAGTATTTCCCTTTGTACTCCCCTCTGCTTGCCCCCATATCACCACTGTCCTATCTTCTCCAGTTCTTTTTTTATAAAGCATTATTGCATGATGGTGCACATCTCACACCATCGCTAAGCAACAGTGAATGACTCCTGTATATAAATGTATGTGAATGTATCACAGACACCTATAAAAGTACTACATACACCTGTACTAGAACCCAGTACCATCTGCCCCAAACAACAGGGCATAATGCAGCAATGCATATCAATGCATTCACACGTGCTGCCACAGAGTCTGTTTTGCAGTACATGTATTTCATGCAGTCAGTCCTGTCACAGCGTAGCAGGGAATTCCTATTGTTCTACTCCCTGCTTGCTCCCCATGTCACCACTGCCCTATATTCCCCATTTATATCCTCTAAAGCATTATTGCACAGTGGTGCACATCACACACCAGTGAACAGCAACATTGATACAAAAGCAGTTAAACTTAATAGTTACACCTGTGTTAGGACCCAGTACCATCTGGCCCCAGAAACGATGTATCACTGCATTAAGTGCATTAATACCTCCTGCTACAGAGACAGGTAAGTAGCAGGTGTATGCAACAGCAGTTAAGTCTGCCAGTTGCTATTCAGTCTCTAAAATACACCTGCTACTCAACTGAGTCTGTGGCACCACCTATTAATGCATTGATCCATTCCTTTTTGGAACCAGATGGTACCAGGTTCTAATACAGGTATATGTAACACTTTCAAATACTTATACGTTTGCTCCACTTGACATTGTGCAAACATCATGGTTAAAGATATGCAATGCCAAGCACCATGTTTGCAAGATGGTAAGCATTGCGCAACACTTTCAAACAGTGTGCGCACTCTCAGTAAACACAATAACTACAATTAGCAGGGAAACATCATTCTACATTGGTCTTGATCCGTGGTGGATATGGCAGAGGTATGTGGAGAGGGAGTGAGATTTCATGCTCAAAGATAGGGTGTCCAGGAGTCCAAAGAGTTTGTTGGACTCCTAGTGAAGTAACACGGGCCCAGGCTATTGCAAAGGGACTATTCCGATTCAGAGTATAAGTCAGAGGCATGGAATAGTATTACCCACATTGTGACCAGTACTTCCAGTATCCCCCGCACTGTTGAGCAATGTATACACCACTACAATGACCTCTGGAGGAGGAAGAGGGATACCCTCGAACATTGGCTTGAGAAATGTAGGACTGGAGGCACCCCACATGTGTGTAAGTATCAATTACAGACACTACTTGTAAGAGTTTATAGTCAGACCTGCTATTTGCAATGGTATTCTGTTCTGATATTTTTTTCCACAGCTGCCACAGAGAGAGAACTGAATGTGAGAACCCATGCCGCTAGATTGGCCTGGATGAGAGAAGCATGTGGTATGCATGCATCAGAGCAGTACTGTTATTGTAGCACTAAAAGTTAAAGACAGCTTTTATTGGTATTTTATACACTTGTATCAAATTGAGCATGCATATCTCAACTGTAAAATCAGGTATGCATGCATTAGTCTGTAGCCCAAGGCAACAGTTCCATATTCTAAAATAAAATTGAGTATGCATCTCTCAACTGTAAAAGGAAACTATGCATGCGTTAGTGTGTAGGCCAAACAACAGTACAGTATTAGAGAGTAGTCAGAGGTTGTGGGTTCAAAAACTGCACTTCCCAACTATACAGTCCTGTTAAGTTTTCATCAATATTGCAATGTAACTTTAGGCCTTAATACCAGTGGCACAAATTGCCTGCTATAATCTGTAATCAGTATAATTGTAACACGCATATGTGCAATATATGCACACATAAAATGATTGCTTATAGTAATCTGTAGTATAGTGTGTTTTTGTTATGAAGTGGGTAGTCTTGAAAGTAAAAACGTTATTTGTTAGGAGTTAGTAGTCTTAAAAGTAAAGGTAACATAATGGAGTCAAATAATTTTATCAATGCATTTTATGTCACATATGAAGTTACTAATGTTATCCCTTTCTTCTCTCACCCAAACCCTTATCTTCTATTTATTTTCCATAGCACAGCAGGTTAGGCCGGACCCACAGGATCCTCCTGCCCCCACTCCACTGGCTACATCACCAAGGCCCAGCATGTCTGGGATGCAACCTGGCAGCACCCCTTCTGTTGCTCCTGCACTACCTGGCCCCTCAGGTAGTTGTGCCCCGCAGGATAGGCCAGTGGTTTCCTCCAGGTGCAGTGGCAGAGGTAGCGATTTTATCACTCGTGATGAACTGGCAGGGTTGTTGCATAGGACTGTGCCCAGCACTGTTGGTTATGTCACAGGATAAGTTGAAAACCCTGGGCCAAGTTATTCTTATCACATTTGATTTGCAGATGTGCATTATTTCCAGTAGGGCAGGGTTTGAGACTGTTCTGTAGGGCAGGTATAGGTCACCTTTCAATAGCCTGCATGATACTGAGTACATTGACAGATCTTTCAGTCTTTCCATTTATTTCATGTGTGGAGACCCTGGAGTCTCCCAGGTAGAACCCTGTTTTTTTCCAGTTGTTGTAAGTGTCTGGTGAGGTACAGACAGAAGGGAGCATTGTACTCAATTAGTGGTCTGATAAGGGTAGAATACCACAGAGGTATGTTCACCATGGTCTTGGATGTGATGTCAATATGTATAATGTGTGCAATGCAGAATGTGTGTGCCACCACTATGGACACATACTGATGAAAGTGTAGATTGCTATCAGTATGTATTCCCAAGTCTCACAACACTGTCTTTGAGCTTAGAGGGGTGCTATGTATATCATAAATAGCATGGGCGCTTCATTGCCAAAGTGGACAATAAACCAATGTATGCTTTAAGGTTCAGTCCGTGGATTTGTCACCAATCATCTGTGTGTGGCAACTCATTCTGTAATATGTTACCATCACTGGGGGACTTTATATTAGTATGTCCAGTTACCAGTCATCTGCACACTTGGTAAACCACAGGGCATCTACCATTGCCTGCACTTCAGGGATGTAGTTTGCAAGCAGTTGAGGGCCCAGCACAGATCCTTATGGAATTCTAATGGTAACTGGCTGCTGGTAAAGGTGCAGTCCTTAACTTTGAGAGTGTGTGTTATGTCAGTGAGCCAGTTGCCTATCCCTGTACTCCTGTATGGCTTAATTCCTACATGGGAGATCTTCACTATGACACATGAATGTGGGATAGTGTCAAATGCCTTGGATAAGTTAACATATGTGGTATATCATGTTAGCCTTCATCAGGTTTGTGGGGTCAGTATCTAAGAAGTCCACAAGGTTCAGTAAGCAAGATGTACCCTAGACAAAAACAAAATAGGTAGGGCTAGGTATGTTGAAGGTCACCTATGTTCCTGTGGATATGGCCCATGCTGATTCCTTCCCTAGCCTTTTAGATAAGTGTTTTTAGGCATAATGGTCAATGGCTGTGGTTCTGCATGTTACCAGATTGATATGCATTGCATAGCACACAACATTTGATATTACATTTTGTACTGTGGTTGATATATCTGTGGAAAAAGTATTGAGACATCAGGGTTGCAGTGGTTGGGGGTGTGGCAACAAATGGATGTACTGTAAATATGTAAAATGTTGTTAGATAGGGCCCTCAATTTGTCAGGTTTACATCGTGTAATTTCATGTCATACACAGGAGATGGACAGTAAACAGCAGTAATACAGCATAATATAAAGATTTCCATAGTGCTGTGAGCAGCAGGTTTGTGTGACAGTTAGCAAAGTGCATGCGAGATACCCATGTTTGCATATGGGTAAGCAGTGCGCAAATTCGAGCTGCATTACTAACGTCTGACCATTAGTATTGAGTATCTAGCATATACCTACTGTTTATCAGCACCGCTTTTGTGCAATGGTAAGCAGAGTGTAACAGTGGAAAGCAATGCAATTTCAGGGTTATTGCATGTACAGGCAGTTGTGCATATGTTGTTGGCAAACATGCCAGTCCAGATAGCAGGAATACATTTACAGGACTATAGTACACAATATACCCACAGTCATACATTTGATCATAAATGTAATAATACATAGATTACTAAATCAGTAAAAGGAATAGTGTATGGAATATGCTGCATTCGAACCCAGGACCATGTGTATAGCAGTCCTACATTTACATCTGTTGCCACAAGAAGGTTGAGGAAACAGTTGTCTGTGTTGCATTTCATAGCTGTACACTACAATTACAGCAGTAAAACAAAGGCTACACACTCTGTATTAGAACTAATACCATCTGTACTCCAGGCTGGATTTTCGCTATGGCCAAGAGCATTAACTGAATGTATCCGGTTTCTATTTTTTGGCTGTCTGCTTAATAGGTGGTCATTTTTTATGTTTCCACAATTCAGCACTTTGCGCAAAACAGATAAGCACAGCCAAACCTAAAATGTATTTGTTCTCCGGTTCCACTATTTGCACTGTGTGGTACATCGCTCAAAAAGTGGAATTAAAAACAAGAAAAATAATACAAGAAAAAAAGGGAGACGTAAGTGAAATGAGGAAAAGCAATGCATGACATACACAATAGAAAATGATAGTACACATTAGATATTTCTACATAGTTCGGGATTTGAACTCTCACATCGATTCAGCTTCAGAAACAGGATGGATGCCTTAGTCCTCTTTGCCACACAAACTGCTTTGCAGTAAAGAACGTAAGTCATTCTTCACACAACCAACTGCAACAGAATGTATACTGCTTTCAAAGCATCAGCTGTTATTTATACATTTAATTATCTTTATTATATTTGGACATAGTGCACTTAATGATCACACAACCTGTTATGATTATGCTTGCAGATATACAGCTCTGTCGTACATTTCTGTGTTTCTTGGTAATTCATCAGTTATCTGACCAGTAATGTGGGACATGCAGTGTGCAAGCCATTCCATATCATTGGTCTTAAAGTGTGTGAGGATATTAACTGGGAGTAATATGATATGCAGTTGCCAGCAACTGAAGGCCAGGTTGGATGGCACAAACAAGCATATACTGTTCTTTTGGGGGGAGCATAGATAAGATACTGTTATGTCACGAACAAGGGTACACTGCTGTTTTTTGGGGTGGGGACAAAGTTCAGTTACTGTCATGGCACAAACAAGCATAGCCTCTACTTTTAGAGGGGAGCAAAGGTGAATTACTGCAATGGCACAAACAAGGATATGATGCTGTTGTTACGCTCCTTGTTCTGTATCCTGCCTGTTGTTTGATCTTGGGAAGGGTTGTGAAGTCAAAACTTTAATGTTTATCATTACTTTCTAACTTCTCTCTTTAATGATTTACCAGTACAAAGGTATGGTGTTAAACTGAGGACATGCAGTGATCATCAGTACTTTTGAGAGGTATGACTGTGTGAATCTATGATGCCTGAGGTCTACAACTTACTAATGGACACATTTCAGTACAATAAGTCTCTGCTGTCACATGTTAAGGTAATTACTGTACAAATCCACCACTCTTTACTTGATTACTGTACCAAGTTAAGAAATATAAGAATATGCCATAATATTATGACTACAATCTACTACAATCCACTCTGCTACAGGCCCCATGAAGGCTCAGTGTCTCTCCAACCTAACACCACTCTTAAGTATTCAACTGCGGTACCACCTTTAACATTCTTGTAAGAAAAGTGCAGTCCG
Organism: Protopterus annectens; assembly: GCF_019279795.1. NCBI lineage: Eukaryota > Metazoa > Chordata > Ceratodontiformes > Protopteridae > Protopterus > Protopterus annectens. Next base: position 403,605,403 of record NC_056750.1, on the reverse strand, counting down.
GGTCTGAACTGTCTGCAAACAGCTACAGCTAACTTTGAACCTAACACCACTCTTAAGTATTCAACTGCGGCACCACCTTTAACATTCTTGTAAGAAAAGCGCAATCCGGGTCTGAACTGTCTGCAAACAGCTACAGTTAACTTTGAGTATGTGTCTACCTGTATGAGCCAATTTTAATTTTCCCCTGGAGAGCACTCTGCTTTGGCTTGTAAGCAGCCCCCCACCACACACACACACACACACACACACACACACACACACACACACACACACACACACACACGTCTTCCACTTTCTCTTATTCCCTTCTGTTAGCAAATAGTATCCATAACTGATCAATACTGTGTGTTTGTTAATTTAAACTATGACCACAGTAGCCTACTGATACAAGGTTATCCTGTTTTTCCACCTGAGAAATTAAGAAATGACTTACAGTTTCAGAGCAGTCCTTGGTCAATTGTGATTGTTTCTTAACACATACTTGTCTTTGCTTTGGCTCATTAGCAGCAGTACAAAGAACTGCCTGCTCACACCCTTGTTCTCCCCTCCCCCTTCCCTGTTTATTACCTTAAGACAATCCCAAAGTTAATAAATATTACCTGTGGCAGGCACCATTTTTAAAACTACAATCCACTCTGCTACAGGTCCCATGAATGCTCAGTGTCTCTTCAGTGTTTTACAGCTGTAAATGTCTATTTATGTTGAATTGTATTAGACATTTTACAACTGTATATGTTTATGTTGAATTGTGTTAGACATCTAATATGATTTATGCTTTATTATTGGATGCTACTATGGCATGCTAGCATTTGTATGCACCAAGTTGTTTTTAATATAATAGTATGTATGGTCTATTTGCATAGCTGCACCTTGTTCACTAATGCTATTCATGTAATTGTGTTGTGTGTAGACAGCTCATACTAGTGTCTAAATTATTTCTATATAATTGTGCTGTTACTGGTGGGTAGAATCACATTAGAGAACCACGACAGATTGCTGCTCGCTATATTTTTATCTGTGACTGCATAACTGTCTGGTTTTTTTTTCTAATGTTCTTCCAATTGGCTCAGTATCTGCATATACTAAGTAGTTGGTTCAAGACATTATCCTGCATGTGGTAGCTATTTGCTCAGTGTGTTTTTTATAATCTTTATAATATATATTTACCATCTCAAAAGTGCTTACTCCTCTCTGTACTCTTCTTTTCTAGACCTAACACCACTCTTAAGTATTCAACTGCGGTACCACCTTTAACATTCTTGTAAGAAAAGTGCAGTCCTGGTCTGAACAGTCTGCAAACAGCTACAGTTAACGTTGAGTATGTGTCTACCTGTTTGAGCCAATTTTCATTTTCCCCTGGAGAGCACTCTGCTTTGGCTTGTAAGCAGCCGCCCCCCACACACACACACACACACACACACACACACACACACACACACACACACACACACACACACAGACACACATCTTCCACTTTCTCTTATTCCCTTCTGTTAGCAAATAGTATTCATAACTGATCAATACTGTGTGTTTGTTAATTTAAATTATGACCACAGTAGCCTACTGATACAAGGTTATCTTGTTTTTCCACCTGAGAAATTAAAAAATGACTTACAGTTTCAGAGCAGTCCTTGGTCAATTGTGATTGTTTCTTAACACATACTTTTCTTTGCTTTATGATTGTTTCCAGCCCCCTCATATGAGCAACTAACAGGGTCTCTACCTGCTTCGCTCCCCACCCTGCCCCCTATTCCCTCCCACCCCCAGTGGTCCCACCTTTATTGCACTCAAACCCCTCCCATCTTTCCAATAGCCAACCACAGCGCTAACCCAACACTACTTCCTCCATCTTCCCACTACTATCACACCTCCTCTACTAACATGTACAAGCATACCTTTCCTATGTTCACTGCATGCACTCTCCTTGCATATCTTACATCCTACCAAAGCTCCATCATTCCCCCACTCAACCACTACCACTGTACTACTACTACTCACACCACCACTCATGTCTCACCCACACTCAGCTCCCCTCCCACCAGCTCAAGAACCATCCCTATGCACCCCCACATATTCTACCAACTATATTACTCAAACATAAAGCATCCCTACAACTTAACATAGTAACCCTCCCACCATACCTATTACCCACAGAGCACAATCATAAAGTTTCCCTTATAAACAAACACATTCAAAAACTGAGAAAACTAATAATCTCATGCATATCAAAACTAGCCCTAAGTGGAGACATCCACCCCAACCCTGGCCCTACCATCTCCAACCCCAATCCTCATAATCAGACTAGAAACCACAACTTCTCCCATATTACAGCCAATAGAAAGCCAAGTGACTTCCTTCTACTAAGCCTAAATATTAGAAGTATATCCAACAAAATCCATGAACTCCATGCCACCATAGACTTGTACTCCCCAGATATAGTCATCCTGACAGAAACCTGGCTAAAACCTCACATTACCAGTGAGCAAATACTCCCTACAGGTTACGGCATACCAAGAGTAGACCGGCTAAACAAAAAAGCAGGTGGTGTAGCTATAATATTTAAACAGCATCTAAACATCCAGATCTTAAAATCATTAGCACCACAAATAGACAATGAAGAAATAATATATACCAACCTCAAAATTAACCAAAACAAAACCATCAACATAATTGGATGCTACTTCCCACCTGGCCAAAACATCAATCCACTAGAAAACCTCCTCAGCTGGTCTACCCACCATCTCCCCCAAGAAACTATCATCTTAGGTGATTTCAATACTGACTGTCAATCCTGTTCTGGCAACAATCCAACCCATCATGTACACCTTCATGGCTTCACCCAACTAGTCCAGTCACCTACCAGGATAAATAAAAACTCCAGCAAGCACACTACCCTGGGTTGGATACTAGTCAGTAAGAGCCCCCAGTCATATATAACAGGCTGCTTATCAGATAGCCTCAGTGATCACTCCCCAACATTCCTACTAAAAAAATACCTATACCAAGCTAAACCTGTCATCTACCGTCAAATATGTAAAAAACTAAACTTTAACCCACTCACATTCATCTCATCCCTCAAAGAATGTAACTGGCATCCTCTAAAGTACCTCAGTCTAGATGACGCAGTTGAATTTTTTAATACTACCTTCCTGAACATCCTTAATTACCATGCCCCCATAAGATTTTCCAGAACCAAAGCACAACCCTCCCCATGGCTACAGAAAACCACTAAGTCAGAAATGAAAAACAGGGTAAAGCCTGGGAGCACTGGTACAAAACCAAAACCCCCTCAGCTAGACAGAAATTCCTAGAACTACGCAATAGAGTCAAAAAGCTAATAAAACAGGACAAATTCCAATACTACCAGTCTGCCCTAGACTCCTCACAACACAGCCCCAAGCAATTCTGGTCCTCCATAAATTCCATCCTCCACCCAGGTAAAGTCAGTACCCCTCCTCCTAACATCCTTCACTCCTCAGAAAATATTGCTACCTCATTCAACACACACTTCACCCAAACCATACTATCACTAGCTAAACAACACAACCCCCCTCCCCTCCAACCCACACCTTCAACTAGTAATCTCCCCACTGCCTTCTCTTTTTCTCCTGTACCTACCTCCAACATAAAAAAAACTCTTAACTAAACTTAAACCCACCAAATTAGCAGCAGACAACCTCCCAAGTGAATACCTACAAATCGCAGCTGATGCTCTGGCCTACCCAGTATCCATCTTGATTAACCGATCTCTGTCAGAAAGTTACATTCCCATACCGTGGAAAGTATCACATATAATTCTCCTCCACAAAGGCGGACCCTCCGCAGAACTAACTAATTACCGCCCCATAGCTATTCTCTCTCCACTCTCCAAAATACTAGAGAGATGCATACACTCTCAGGTCTCAGACTACCTCCTTACTAACAACCTCCTTTCCAGTACTCAGCATGGTTTCCGACCAAACCATAGCACCACCACTGCCTTACTCTCCTTTACTAACACTATCCTTCAGCATAAATACAATGGCTATCTCTCCTCTGCTACTTTCCTAGACCTATCTAAAGTATTTGACATGGTCCCACACAAACAACTTATCTCTGTCCTCAATAACCTATCCTTCTCACAATCAGTCACCAACTGGTTTCAGAGTTACCTGTCTGACCGCCAACAATCCATTGTATGGCAGAATGACATATCTCCCCAACTACCTGTCTCCATAGGGGTTTCCCAAGGATCCGTCCTTGGACCCCTACTCTTCTCTGTTTACTCCAATAATCTAGCCTCTGCCACCAAACATGGCTCACTCATACAATATGCAGATGACTCAACCATCATCTGCTCTGCCCAGTCCCTACCCAAACTGCAAAAAGTCACACAAGAAGGCTTTTCCTCTGTTGAAACATGGTTATCCGATGCCCAATTAATACTCAACCCAAACAAAACTAAACTACTCATCTTCCAACCCACCAAACATACTCAAAACAACTCTCACTTTAACATCACAACAAAAGACAACACCACTATATACCCAACAGAACACACCAAATTGCTAGGAGTGGAAATAAACAATAAACTAAAATTTGACATTCACATATCTATGACCATAAAAAAAGTCCACAAAAAACTAGGAGCGTTATACGGAAATAAGCAATTTCTCACCAAAGCAGCAAAGATTTCAGTAGCAAATTCCCACCTTATCTCCACCCTACTTTATGCCTCTCCAATATATACCAACCTAAAGCAATGTGATCTAAATAAGCTAGAGACCTGCTACAACAAAATCTCCAAATTCGCCACACGGGCATCCTACCGTAGTCACCACTGTCTCTCACTTGCTGAACTGGGCTGGCTTGAACTCCCTCACCTCCTTCAGTGGTATCAACTCTCACTCGCCCACAAACTAGTAAACCATCTACTAAATGTCCCATCCCTCCAGAATCTACTCCAACCCTATCACACCACCAGACCACTAAGATCCAGCAACAAAAATCACTTGCAGATCACTAAAGCCAATAACTCTGCTGGTGAAGCACTATTCTCTTGCGCCATAGCCAAATTATGGAACTCACTCCCACCCACAATTACCTCCGTACCATCATGCACCCACTTCAAAACTTTACTAAAAGCGCACCTAAAAACATGCTGGCTATGCCCTTGCAACTCCCACTCTAATATCATCCACCCCATCCAACCACTACCTTTCTTTCCACTCCACTAACTACCTTGATTATAGCAAGTTCAGATGCTCATAAGCCTAGTACTTATTATACAGCAGGAACTTCTCATTGTAACATTTGTTAATGTCTGTTATGTACTTCACAGATAAAGATTCTAGTTGTCTACTGATGTACTTTGTTCTTCATCTGTAAATATATTGTAAGTAATTGCTATGTTAAATTGTTAATCGCTATGTAATCCAATGTAACTACTATCTGTTTATTTTACTGTGGAGCTTTTCTCCCCGGGCCTCTGTTGAAAATGGACCTACGTCCAGTCGGACACTCCTGGTGAACAAATTTAAATAAATAAATAAATAAATATTAAAGAATACACTCTAGGTTCAGGACTTATTTTGCAAATGCAGCAGTTGACATAGTTTTAGTTCAGGGCTGACTCTGTCTGATGCAAGCAGTACACAGCCGACTCTGTCTGATGCAAGCAGTACACAGCCAATACATGGGGAGGTAAAGGTTGTGGAGTTGCCTGGCATCAATTTTGCTATATCTGTCTGAGTAGGAGAGAGGTATGAGGCACCTAGGTGGTCAGTGAATGTGTTATGCAATGCCTCTTACCCAAAGCAAGGGTATACTGAGCATGCCTACATCTGCCTCCAGCCACAGTAGCTGGTGGTTCCCCCTCTAAGTCCTCCTGTGACTGTGGCTGTGGTGATCTAGACGGTGGGGGGATGTGTCCCTTACCCTTGTTGATCCGGCTGCAGCTGTTTCCACAGGATCAGATTGTGTAGCATAGCACATACTGTGATGATTGAGTACATGTGCATGGATTATACTGCAGGGCCCCACCAAATGCATCTAGGCCCTGGAACTGTGACTTCAGCAGCCCGAACACATGATCTATGATGTTTCTGGTTTGAACGCGTGCCTCATTATGGCATTCTTCAGTAGCTGTGTGTGCACTTCTGATGGGTGTCATCAGCCACGGTACCAGTACATAGCCAGCATACCTCAGTAAATGGCCCTGTGAGATGTCCACCCTAGCAAACATCTGGTACAGCTGCGATGTGTGCCAAATATGGAAGTCATGATAACTGCCAGGGTTGCCAGCACACACATTCAAGTTAATTCCCTGGGCATTACACACGACTTGGCAGTTGATGGAGTGGTATCCCTTGCGGTTAATGTAGATTCTACCCTGCTCACCATGTGGTGCCTTATTGTGTACACGAGTGCAGTCTATGGCACCAAGTACTTCAAGGTGGTGTGCTATATGGTATAACTGTTGCATATTTCTGGCCCTCTCCTCAGAACTACAGGGAAAACATATGTGCTTAATGATATGCATGAGCATAGCATACAGGAATTAGTGTAGGATCCTGGATGATGATGCCTGTAACACACCCATTATGTCCCCAGTTGGTTTTTGAAAGGAACTGTATCTAAGATTCTAAGGGCTACACATACCTTAGTTTCCACTGGGATGGGTTCACCTCAGTTGACTCTGGCTCTGAGTTGACGGCGGCAGAGGTCACAGAGTTCTTGTAGTGTGTCCCTGTCCACTATGTAGTGCTGTACAATCTCCAGGTCATGTAACATCTGAAAAGTTAGCCGAGGGCCAGAAAAACCTTCTCCATCTCAGCCTAGGCCTGTTGACACCAACAGCAGCACCACTGGCTTCAGCCTGTAGCACATACAGATGGATCAAAGCAGCAGCATCCCTTATCATTGTGTCCCTGTAGATTTCCCATGTCTTTACTCAAATAGTATTGAAGTATGCAGGAAAAAATAGTATGGCGTCTACACAGATGCTTTATAGCGTGTTGAATTAGTTCATTAACATGCAATTCACCCATTTATGCTGTAATTAGTATCTATTAAACACACTTGCTGCTTGCTCATTAGTGCTCTATGTGTACCTCCACACACCTCCATGCATCTTCATGGATCTCCGCTTAAATAAGGTAAGCAAAGGCAAAATTTGTATTACTTTCCTCCGTTCCCATAATATCACACAAACATGGAGTACAAAAAATGAAGGAAAGGTTGCACACCCTGTACTAGAACCCAGGACCATCTATACTCCACCCCTACACATATACCCGCTGCCACAATAATAGTTACATAACAAGCACCAGAAAACCTGCCATTCACTCCTCAGTTTGCTGTGATTGCACTAAGCGCTGTATCACGCAAACAATGACCAAAATAATAAAAAAGTACTTAAAGCAGACGGAGACAACACATTTTGCCAACAAATGAAGATGAGGTTGCATTTTAATGAAACTTGTGAACTATGCACTGCTTACATGCATTTTCACCCTTCACAGACCTACATGTACACCTCTGTAAACACCCCCGATATCATCATTCACTGTTGCCATCCATTGAAAACAAACACCGAGGGAGTGCCTACACGATATGAACATCCCTACACAGTTCCAGTTTATTGAGATTTAGCAGTTCTAATGAGTATTTACCTTGTTTGCGAGTGAGTGTGTGCCACTACACAGAGTTTACTGAATCTAAAAGTATTTGTGCCCATGTGTGCATTGCGCCGCAGTGAGCACATGGTGAAAAATGAGTGTGTAGGCTTTATCAAATCTCCCTGAAAACCTAATCTATCAATTATGGTAGGTGGATTAGCTCGTGGATTATTCCAGTTAACCTTAAATGGTTTGTGATCTCATGTAAGAGTGGATGGATATGAAAGTCAAATTGTTGCAGCTCCAAAGTATGATTACATCTTCTTTTAACGGTGAGACTAGAGCTTTCTAGCATTTATAAGAGCGCAACTGGTATGGGCAGTTGTTCTTTTCTTGGATCTATGAATTTGCAAAAGAATGGCATGGAGTTCCTTCATCTAGATTAAGTTCTGTATCACTTGATCCAGCAAAATATGCTATATTAACTTTTACAAGAAGTTATTGCTTTAACTTTTGCAGGACATCTTGGTGAGTTTAAGTCTAGCATTGCACAGAACAGAATTTCTAATAAGTAATATCAGAGGTTCTGTTATTGTTGCAAAATCTAATGGTGCATTGATAATTTTTAACAGCTGTTTTAATAAGTCTTAATCAGTTGTGTGGGGCTGTTGGTGTAGCTTAGTAAATAGTTATTCCTTATTGTTTAATGAAATAACATCTTTGGAGACTATAAACCCATACAACTGAAGCCCTAACTTATAAAATTCAAACTTTTGTTTAAGGTCAGCCCATACTTTGTTAAACAATGGAATACTAATTTCTTGGTTGTCTCATGAGATTTCTGGTCCTTGATGTATATTACAATAATATTACAAAAATGTCCATACTCTGTGTTGCATTTTGGAACACCTCACTGTTGAATTAATTCAAAAGCTTAGTCTAATGTGTTGTGAAAGTACTAATATAAATACTGTCTAGGATATTCTCATAACAAGTGATCTGAGGATTTATAAGTGGTCAAGCATTTAACAGCTTTTATAGTTCTAGAGGAGCTATGGTAACTTAAGGAAGACTTGCCCTTGCCTTTAACTGACAATAATTCTGCTGTTATAGTAGCTAACCTGAGAGAAAGCTGAAAATGAAAAGTATCACACAAAGGAGTAGCTTTTATAGTGTTAAAAAAATCTTGCCATTGTAGAGTATAAAGTATGTTTTTAGAAGCAGTGTCCCAAAAGTCTGCTTACTAATGACATTTACTGTTTCACTAGAGTCATTTTAATACAGAAACTGTCATACCTTGCAACTTTAACATTGTATGGTTAAGGTGTATTGTTAGACAGATTAGTGGAAATGTAAAACTTTTATATGGTCCTGAGTCTTATCTTCTAAAACTGTTGCTTGGTAGAGTCTGTGATTTGTTGTCAGCATTACGTACTTTATACTGTAGATATGAAAGTAAATCGTATACAGGCAATGATAAATATGTTTTCTTTTGGTTCTTAACTGAATGACACCATTTAGCAAAATGACTAATTTTTTGACAAGCAGCACTCATTTCACATTTAGCTGTCATCATAGGGTTTGTGCCTGACACCTGGAGAACAGCTGCTGTGGTTCCCCTACACAAGGTTGGCCCTCCTACAGACTGGTGATTACAGGCCCCTCAACCTTACCAGCTTTATATGGATATCTGTAGAATATATCATGGGAAAACTCATTTTCACAGGCATAGGCAACCTAACTGGTCTAGATTCACTCAATCTGGTTAGTGAAGGGTAAGCCCTGTCTCCTGAACCTAGTAAACTTCTTTAAAAAAATTACAGAGGATTTGAATTGTAAAGGAACTACCCTTTACAATTACTACATACTGAATAGTATGTGGAGTGCTCTGAACATTATTCCATCCATCCGCACTCCCTTTTCCCAAATTTGTACATGGGGTCAGGATGTCACTTCAACAGTGACAACCATCTAGAGCCAAGATTCACACTGCCGGCTGGCTTGCTCTGCTGTGGCTGTCATTCCATACCACACACTCAAATGCAAACTTACACCTATGACCAATTTTGAGTGTCCAGTCCACTTACTGCATGTCTTTTTAATGTGGGAGAAAACCAGAGCACCCATAGGAAACCCACGTGAACACAAGGAGGACATGCAGACTCATACTGAAGGCATCCCAGCTGAGAATCAAACAGGGAACTTTTTGTTGTGAGGCTACAGTGCTATCCACTGTTCCACTTTGCCGTCCTCCATTATTGAATCTTCTTTACTCTCTGAGGCTTACTAGACTTATATGGCTCAAACACTTTTTTGCTGTATTCCTACAGACTGTAGCTCTGAAACCTCTCATGTCTGCCATGATGTAATACATTCTGCAATGGCATCTCAGGTTTCCAGGCTTTGTTGAGGTAAAGCATAGTATTAACTGAATCTTTGTTCTTTCAGTATCAGAAAAATCACAGCTGTCTGCTGGCACCTAACGTCTGTTTTGACAAATGTCCACAGATTAATTTGTTTTTTGTACTATTTTCCTAAACACACAGCCTTAATGTTCAGATTTTTCTCTAAAGTGCAATAGCTTGTATATACTTCAGGGATGATGTGTAATGTGTTTACCAGTAATTTCTCACTCAATACAACTATAACCTTATATGTGAGCAATACTTAATGCTGTTGCATACCCAAAACTGGGAGGATTTTGTATATAGTGTATATAGAAAGGCAAATTATAGATGCTCTACTGTAATCAATTCGACGAGCTTAAATATTAACCTAACGTAGGGTTAGCATTTATTCTCATGACCTTGTCGTAGTTAGCCTGCATAACTTTCTGTCAGTGTGGTTACTACATATATGTGAGCTATATATTTTTATAATGTTTATGGCTAATCCAGTGTTTGTCTATGATACTGATTATACTGATGTTTTTCATATTGATCACTACTGTAGTAACCTTAGCTGTATGGAGTTATATGTTGTCAAGGATATAGCAGCTGGCCAGTTTCTAAAGCTTCAGGGCACATTCCAAGCACCCAAATGGACAAGCAGCTCAAGCTGAGCAGACTAAAAGACAAGTTTGGGCATGAAGCCCTTTGGTGCTTTCTTTCCGCTGAAGAGTATGTTCCTCTGAGGTTTGCAAGGATTGACTGTCAACTTTTGCTTTCATTAGCTGGAAAGAAGTTCTCTTTGGGGAAAAAAACTTCTGTTTTATTTTTTTACTGATGTTTTATTACTTTCATCTTCAAGAAAGTTATTTTAAAGCTAGGAGTGTTGTATTTCAACATTCAACATATTGTCTCAAGATTGTAATGTATTTTTAAACGGAGCACACATTGTTTCTGTCAATCAGTTTAAAAGTAGTTAACTAACTGATAAAATATTTTCTGTGAAGAAATTGTGTTTATTTTTTCATCGTGGAGCTGACATAGTGTTTAAAAATGCCTTTTACGGTGTGGACTAGTAGTTTTACTGGCATTTGTTGCTGCCCAGGATAGAGATATCATTTTTGGCATCACCAAGGAACAGATTTTCAGTCCTTCTTGCAGCAACAAAAAGACAATTTTAAGAAATTAGCCATTGCAACCACACCAGGCTAGCAGTTTGCCTCAGGCCCAAGTGGGTGACTCTGCTGTGGCCATTTGTTGTACCTCAGACCATTCATCTTTTACTCCAGATTCCTCTGGTGTAGCACCTACAGCCACTATAGACCAGGAGTTATTCACGTCCTCTGTGGCTGTTGGGATCTCCTCAGTGGGCAAGGGAAAGTCACTCTTGTCGGTCCTGGGAGAGGGAACAGGGAAGGTTTCCCTGTTGTGATAGAATGCTGTGCCCATGCCTATTGAAGCAGCAGCTGCCATTAGTAATACAGTTGGCCCCATTTTTCCATTTAAAAAGAAATAGAACACCAAGTATGTATCTACGCTTCCTCAAATTTCTTTGACTAGGAGTAGTTTACTGGGACTGGCTCAGGGCTTGATTCAGGGTATTTCTCCTTCTTGTAAAATAATTACCAGTAAAAGAAAGAGGGATGTCTCCTTTACTAAAGAGATTCAAGATTCTGAATCTGAATAGGAAGATGCAAGGACAGATTCAGGGCTTTGTCCTCAGATTTCTGATTCAGACTCAGAGGAGAGCTCACTTTCTTACTATCTCTGTGGGGGGGGTTCTCGTTCTTTGAAACTATTACTAGAATGCCAGTGTTTTCATTAGGAGAACACTGAGGTTTTTCAGTCCCTCAGAAAGTACCATGAGTTGTTACGGAATGATTTTCGAGAACCTACAACTATTCCTCCTGTCCTGTCTGCTTGAGAGGATGTATTCTTACTGCCTGATATTTTCTTGATAGTCAGACAGCTGTCCCTATAAAGGCAGATAAGATGTATAAAATTCCTCAGTATTTTAAAATTTTATACACTATTCCCAAACTTGACCCAGCAGCTATAACCTTAGTTGACACCTCTGCTGCTGAGCACTTAGTTAATTCAAATCTTACTCTTTCGAATAGGATGGGAAAATTATTGATAGGTATGAAAAAAAGGTATATGCTTTTGCAACTTTAAATTTCAGAATTTTAAATTGTCAGGCTCATATGTTAAAGTTTATTCTAACATGTTGTGAAAGTATGAGGAATATTTTATCTACATTTTAGTCTTGTGAAGAAAAATCTGCTTTAAGAAACTTAGTTTCTTCAGTTTACTGTTGTGTACTTGACACACAGATGATCTAGTCTTTGTATGCTTGAAGCCATTCCATGAAAGTCGGAATGCCAGATTCTGGTATACCTGACACAAACACCAAACTTCATAACTCTCTACCGTTATGGACCCAGGAACAAGCATTACCATGGTTCCAGAAGGGGGAAAGCTTGAACAGTCAGTAATATCGATTTTCGACATTCCAATGTTCGCAGTATGGGACTTGCACAGGTGGACTCAACTGCCTGTGAGTCAAGTTAATGATAGTAAACCATTTATTTTATTGCGCAGGTCACTACTTATTTTTTGCAGTGTGTGTATGTCTCTGTTGATACTTCATCCAGAGCTATGGCCACTGGTACTGTTGTATTGTTTTAAGGAAGTTTGTTTGGCTGCATTCTCAGAACCTCCCATATGATGTAAAAAAATGAGATTTTAAATTCTCCCTTGGATAGAGATTTAGTGTTTGGCTCCTTTGCTGCAGTGGTGATCAAAAAGTATGATGAAAAGGGCAAGCTGATCCAGGTAATCTTTTAAGATTTTCAGCCCTCCTTTTCCAAATCGCCCAAGGGATTTTCTTTCTCCTCATTCATTTTCAGCAAAAACAGATTAAACAGTGTCAACAGAATTCAGGTAAACAGACATTTAAGAAAAAGTGGTAAGGGGGTTCCAAAAATAAGTCTCAAATCACCCAAAACCAAGGACACTTCAACAAGTCTGAATAACTCTTCCAGAGACCTTGTGAGCTCCTGCCACCCCGGTCCTTTTTCTGTTCCAGAAAGTCTGAATCTCCATTTTTCTCTTTGGCAACAGATTATTTCGGACAAATGGGTTCTAAAAATCAGTCAGCAAGGTTAAAAATGGCAGAGGGAGGACATTCCACTTTTCGGGGGGGGGGGATCATTCCTCATCCTGTGGATCAGACTCTTTTGTTTTCACCTGTTCTTCATCACATGCTGTCCAAAGGAGTGATATAACCAGTTATTCCATCCCAGGCAGGGAAAGGGTTTTATTCAAGGATGTTCCTAGTCCCAAAAAAATGAAAAGGCTTGGAGACCATTTCTGGATCTTACTTTCCTAAACCTGTTTGTGATTTTGCCAAATTCAGAATGATGTCACTTCACAACCTGTGGCTTCTTTGTCCGGATTAAAATTCCTGGTAACACTAGACTTAAGATATGCTTATCATCACATTCCTGTTCATTGTGACTTTAGACATTTCTTAAAGTTTTGTGTGACTGGATCACATTATCAGTTCTGTGCCTTACCCTTTGGACTACGCATTGCATCAAGAGTGTTCACAAAATATGTAGCTCCAGTTATAGCTCATTGCTACAAGGTATTCACATTTTTCCATATTTAGATGACTTGCATATCTTTGCATTTCCAAAATGTCAGGAATCTCTGTCTTGCATGAGAGCTGTCTTGCACAAGTTGGAATTCCAAGAGAACATTCAAAAGTATCTCTTGACTCCCTCACACAGGAATATGTTCCTGGGATGACAACTAGACACCTCAATTCAAAAAGCTTTTCTTCGAAAGGGACAATAGATAATTATTTAGATCTATTTCTAAGATTTTCCAAACAGACTTCAGTCACTGTGAGGGAACACCTGAGGATTTTGGGTCTCATGGCATTTATGATTCTCATGACACCCCTGGCAAGACTCCACATGAGAAAGATAGAGTGGTATCTGAAATCTCTTTGGTCTCAGCATTAACACCCTTTACCAACACATCACAGAGGCAAAAACAGGGCCTCACAAATCACAGACTCACTATGAAGCTTGTAACAACCAATGTAAAACAATTGGTACTGTATAGGTAGCAGGTAAAAAAAAAATCGCAAATAGCCCAGGTGTTCTAAACAAACTAATATGAAACTGCACAATAAAAATAAACACTTGACAATATCATTGCATTTTCGTCCTGCCACTAGGACTTCTTCAGATACTGAATTAACCAACCCTGCACATTTATATACCCTAATCAATCATCTAATTACATCAGTCACACAATTAAACATCAAAAATCTTGTTCCAAGACCTGGAACAAGTAAATATATGTATATAAAGATATATTTACATCTAAAATGTATATAATCAATATGTAATCATACACTAAATGTCAGTAACTTAAAATATCAAATATTGTATGCTGTTGCGACCGAATTGTAAGGATGAAAGCACATTTTTTTAAGACATGCTTCCCCTACCATATTATTATTCTAAAAAGATTGTATTAATTAAACTGACTTCTATATAGCATAAGTAAGAAAATCTACCATAAGATGCTACCCTCTAGTGGCCATACAAGATTAAAAATTCTCATTTTAAGACTTGCTAAACAAAATTAACAATAAAATGTTCCTAAAAATCTAATATAAAATTAATTCAATCCCTGTTATGTACTGTTATAATTGTATATGTTAAAAATAAAATAACAGTAATAATAAAAAAAGAACCTAACCAAACCACCATAATATATGAATATATAAATATGTTACAGTCTAGCAGCCCTTAGCTTTAACACTGGGGCCAAAGAAACATTATCATTTAATCCCAGGGCTCTGTTTGCTTTCAACACTAACTGCCAAAAAAATTTCCCGATATTCAATTTTTATTTCCTATGGACCTCCTCTTGGATCCTGAAGGACCTCTTCTAAAACAAAAACAAGTGTATGTTGCCTTTTTATACTCCAGAGTGTGCTTCTATAGAGCATTTGTTGTATCCTTTTTCCTTATATCATCAAGGTGTTCATAAATCCTATTTTTGAGTTTCCGCTCAGTTATCCCCACATAAAAAGCATCCCATTTTTTACATAAGGCCAGGTATATTAATCCATTGCTATTACAATTAGTAAAACTCCTAGCCTGTATGTATCTAGCTCTACTAGAGATATATACATGTTCACTTTACTTATATAGGGACATTGAGCACTTGGTCCACACTTAAATGTACCCCATCTTTTCTTGCTGGGTCCCTTGTCCTGATGCTTATTAGTCTCCAATATATTTTTAATATTTTAACCTTTCCTAAATGTAAATTTAATAGGTTGCTTAAATATTTTATCTAAATCAGAAAAACTGGCAAACATACCTCAATTTTTCTTGATTATATTTTTAATTACATTACTGTTGTTATTATAATTTATCACAAATGCCCATTTAAACCCTAAATTATTCTCCTCCTGTGTTGTTTGTGCCAAATTGTGGTTCTTATCACTCTGTTGTTTTGTTTGTTTTAAAATGGCATTTTTCTTGCCTCTAATCAGGCTATACTTTTCCCTCCTTCCCACCTTTACTTCATTTATGACATCCTCTAAAAGTTGCATAAGATACATCCTCTCTAAAAACATATCCATTCATTTAACACATTCTTCGTTAAAGTCTTGTTCTTCTGAGGTCATTTTTAAAATTCTGATAACGTGACCCTTCAGTATACACCTTTTCTCTGTATAGGGGTGGGCAATAGTAAAATATAAATAGAAGTTAGAAAAAGTGTTTTTGAGATAAAAGGTTGATTTAAAACTTTGCCTCTCATCTATTATATGAATCCTAACATCCAAATAATCAACTGTTTCCTTAGTAACTTTATATGTAAATGTAAGACCCTATGTATTCTAAAAAATCCTTAAGTTTATCCTCCGTATCAGTCCAAAAATTACAGATATCATCCAGGTATTGCTTGTAAAGGTTCCAACATTTAACATATCTAGAATTAAAAATAAACTTCTGTTCCTATATATGTAAAACTATATTAGTGTAGCTGGGGGCACAGCAGGCTCCCTTCGCTACCCTGCTTAAAAAAAATCCCCTTCAAAGTGAGTAAAATTGTTCCTCAGCACCATCTCCATTAACTGAACAAATGATCTCAGTTGTCTAAAACTAAAACCACCTTTTTCCTAAAATGCTTCTTCAAACCATTCCAGTCCAACACCATGTGGTATAAACTGAGAATAGGTCAACTATATCTATGGTAACAAACATCATCTCTTTATTATATAGGTCTTTTTGTATTCCTTTCAAAAAATCCCATGAGTCTTTCAATATACCTACTTGTTCTGTCCAAACTTTTTTGAGCTTAAAATCTATATATTTTCCTAATTAATTCAAGTTTTAGATCCACTTGCAGCCACTATGGTGGGTCTGTAACATTCTTATTAATCTTTGGGATCCCAAACATGAATGTTATGATCGGATTATCAGTCCACAAATAATGGTATGTATCCATATCTACCATTCCTTCTAAAAGTAGGTCATTCAGCATAAAATCAGTTTTGGAATAAACTGTGTTGATTTCATTTTTTGAAATTCTAGAATATTTACTTCCATCACTTAATATATCTGTCATTTTACCTATACATAACATATTATCCATTGACACTATCCCTCCCCATTTATCTGGTTTCATAACTCTAACATTTTTATTCTTATTAAGTTCTTCAAGTAATTTTCTTTCTTCTAGGGGAGATTAGGATGCACTTTTGTATTCTGTATAGCTTCCCTCAATTCTCTTTCAACAACCTTCTCAAAGTTCTTCAGTTGTACATGAACAGATAGATTATGTAAATTTTTCTATTTAAGTGTTACCCCCTGCTCATGTCTTCCCTCCCATTCTGGGAACATCAACTCCAGGTTCTTCTTTCTTATAAATAATTTAAGATCAATTACTATCTTACTAATGTCACTTCTTTTACAGGGAATAGATTTTAACCCTTTCATAAATAAATTAAAATGAGTTCTATTAAACTCTAAAGCACTGTAAATTAATATGTTAAAATTCTTATAAGTATACATATATTCTTCCTGTTGAATCTGTTCCTCCTCTAAAGTCAAACCATTCACTTGCTTTTTACCTCCTAAACATCCTTGCTTCCTAAAATTTGACTCCTTTCTACTTGCGTCCTTCCCCTTTTGTAATTGTAATAAGTTGTCGGTTTGTTCTTTATCCTTTCCAAACCTCTCAAGGGGGGATCTAAAGGGTCATTTATATCAAAATTATCATATCCATCAGTCTGTCTCCTTTGTGGTATAAACTGGCCCCCCTCTACCATACCCACCCCTCTTGTAATTACCTGTGTTATTTTGATTAGTTGGTATATAAAAGTTTTTATTGTACTCATCATTATATTTAGTATATCCGTTAAACAATCTAGGCTATGGGTTGCATTTGTTTTTCTCATATTCCATTCTATCTCTTTCTAACTTTTTAGTTTTCCTTCTCAACAAAAGTGCAAAATTTTCATTTATTTCCGCTGTAATCTTAAAAGTATTTTTGCTTCTTATCTCCCACAGTGAATAACAAATCATTTATGATCTTGCCATTAATTAATTCTATTTGCTTAAACAACTCCATCTTCTTCTCATTTTGTCTTATACTGGTCTTCATAATTTCAAAGCCACGATTGTCAAAAGTTTTAAGCAACACCTTATGAAACTCAGACCCCTCTGTAACATTATTAACCCTCAGTCCCTTTGGCACTATGCATCTCTTAATACATTCTTTTAAGTAACTGTTATCTAAATTCAAAGAGTTATATTTCAGCATAACATCATGTAAATAATTAACATTCGCTTCATAAGTTTCTTAAAATGTATCACCCATAACCAATTGTCCAGTCTGTGTAAAAGCAAACGTATCAGAAAGCCAAGCTCCCAAATCAGTGTTATTATTGCCCCTCTGTGTAGAACTAGAGTGGCTAGAATGGTCACCATTCCTATTTGAATGTTGCTTTTTCAGAATAGTTCTCTCATTCTGATAATCCAGTTGTGATAAAAAATGTTAGGTAATCCACTACACTCAGAAAGAAATGGGTCAGCATTAGATACAGGCGTGGATGCACTATTTCGCTTTGAGTTGACTTCCGGTTTCTGAATCCGGACCCGATGACCATCCGTTGATATAATTTCCTGGTTACCAGGAATCATGTTCATAGATATGCTATCCATCTGCTTCGAAAATGTGTTAGAAATCAAACTGACCAGCTGAGTAAGTTTGCCCAAAACCACTTGTGTCTCCTTTACATCAGTACCTGGGAAGTTTCCCCGACTGAGAAACTTACCTGCATCTCAGAATCCTTTATACCTAAACTAAACCATCACACCACAGAGACAAAAACAGCACCCTGCAAATCACAGGCCCATCACAAAGCTTGTTACAACCAATATAAAACAATTGGCACTGTAGAGGTAGTAGGTAAAAAATTGTAAATAGCCCAGGTATTAAAAACAAACTTTAATATGAAACTGCACAACAGAAATACATGCTTAACAATATCACTGCATTTTCATCCTGCCACTAGGACTTCTTCAGATACTGAATTAACCAACCTCATATGTTTATACCCTAACCAATCATCTAATTACATCAATTGCCCAATTAAACATCACAAATCTTGTTCCAAGGTCTCCCCTTCTCCTTCCCTGCTCCTAAGCAGTCAGTCACCCCAGATGCTTTGGACTTTGCTTGGGGAGCAGTTTCATGAGAGATAAAAGTTCAGGGGGTGTAGAACACTAAGGACAGATGCAAGCACATAAATATCAAGGAGATGATGCCCTGATCAAGGCACTCAATTCTCTGAACCATCTTTAGTCTCCAGGACCTTTTCGAGTAGTTACAGACAATAATACAATGATGTGGTTCATCAACAAGCAAGGAGAACCAGGTCATACCCCTTTTGCAGACTAGCCATGTTAGCTTTGAATATAGCTTCACAGCACAATCTCACTCTACAGGCATTCTACATTGTCAGAGGAAAAGTATGTGACAAACAAGCTAAGCAGGACAAGGACAGATCCTCAAGAATGGAATCTAGATCCCGGGGTCTTCCCAGGCAGCCATGGTTCTCCCATCTTTTGGAAATGGCTAGAGGCAATTATCAGAAGATTCCTCACAGAACTGATCTCCTCACACAAGAACAGGGGTGTTTGATACTCCCTGACATCAATCACCCTCAATTAACTACTTGGATCATAGGATCTTAATTCCTTTTAGGCACCTGTTTTCTGATAATGTGCAGCAGGTACTAATGGAGACAAGAAAGCTTACTGCTAGAAAATTATATATTACCAAATGGAAAAGTTTTCTGGTTGGTGTCAACATAATCAGCACCCATTCAGGTCTAGTTGCTCTTTGGTTTCACAGTATTTGTGTGTTCCTGTTGTGTTTGATTCTGTTTTTTCACCAATGTCCAGAGTTCAGGAAGATCCACTCAATGAACTCAATGATATCTCTTCACATTCGACCCCAGGTGAGCAAGACAAAACTATAAATGAACTGTTGCTTTCTATTCAGGAAACTCAGAAAACAATGTTAAAGTTGTTGGGACAAGTACAAACCTCTAGAAATGTGTAAAACAGTTTATCTGAACTTTCTAGTGAATCCATAGAAGATTCTGATATGGTGAGACATTTTCCTATTCACCAAGGTACTTCCCATATGGGTTTTGCTAATTATAATGATGTTAACTCAGTTTTGAACTATGAATACAATCCTTTTCGAATAGATGACAACAGTGGAGCCAACAGTAGTAATGCTGCTCATGGGGTTGATGTTGATGATCTCATGGAGAAGATGGAAAAATGCCTTAAAAAATACCGTGCTACTATTTTAGAGAACCAGTATTTTGACTGTTGCATAAAGGTACAGATTGTGCCTAAGGGACTGAAAATTTTAAAAATTCCTAATGGGGTCAATGCTAATGATCCATTTTTTGGAGAACTGGTCCAGTTTTTCAATAATGTTGGGTTGGAGTTTCTTAAATGAATTATAAAGAGGAATAATGAAGTTTTAAGTGAATTACGTATACAATTAAAAGCATGGGATATTGAATTACAACCCATGCTTACGAGTTCTAATGAAATTAAATTTTCCGATGAGCAGATGCTTCCTAACCTCGATCGGTACAAATGTACAGTAAGCATGAGGAAACTGAAGAAATTAAAATGGGATCGTAATGCATATAATAACAAGATTGCTTATATTATGCCTAACACTCATTCCAACAACAAATTTAAAACAGGTAATATGGACACTTTCCAACATCAGTCCTTTAGGTATTTACCTATGGGAAACCAGGAGACTATCAAATCACGTTCAAGGAGGATACCTGTGTCTATAAATAGGGGCGGCAACAATCCGTGGCAGCAGTTGAGATACGATAGTCTGAAAGGAAGACGTTTTTCCTAAAAACTTTGACTCTGAATACCTGAAGCTTACAAATACATCTAATCAAGCTCGTGGTTGCATTTTAGAAGAGAATGTTTCTGTTGAAACAACGGGGCAATCAAAAAACTCAACAGCAGTTCCTTCCAGTGGTCAGAACCCTGTTTGTACATGGAGCAAGGTAAAACAAAAATAACTTCTGAACTTGAAAAAGAAGCAAAATTGTTCAACTTGAGTGACTTTCATTTAAATGATTACCATTGTAAAATTCTTAGACTCGGATTAGGATATATCCCGAGTCATAGGTCTTGTCTCTCGCGTAGTATTTTAGAATTAAAGATGCATACCAGAAGGCTTAATTTAGCATTTATTTTCAAGGACATTAAAATTAGAGATTGTCTAAGTAGACCTTCTACATTTAATCTGGCTTTACATTTCACTTTAAAACAGTTTGAAATGTTTTGTGAGAGAGACTTTAGGTCTCTTTTAAATAACAAAGTTGACAAATCTTTTTTTAACTCATCTGAAAATGAACGCTTGGCATTAAATGAACTACGTAATGCTACCGGTCTGCGGTTTATGAAGGCCGACAAGGGGGGTGGCTTGGAAGTGTCAGGATTACTACAATAGTATGGAAGAGTTAAAAACATAGAAATACTCCTGGATGACCACAAGAACCAAAAAACAAACAAACTGGAAGATGCAGAAGAACAGAGTGAAATCCACACGATGTTAGCATAATAAAAACTTTTAATCCACACTTTCGTAACCAGACTTCTTCAGAATAAAATGTACATTCTCAACATCACATTTAAAAACAGTTTTGAAATACCTCTGCACCAATAAACACGTCTTTTCACTTAAGCAATTATACAATTAATCAATAAAATTTCAAGGCTCAGGAAATTATTTCCTTATATAGACTCTATGGTCTTTCAAAAAACATCTAATGTTGACAGCATCATTTATACCAGTTTTTTTATCTGAATTTAATCTGATTTGCCATAAAGCCTCCTTTTGTCCAAAATTTGTTTTGAAATTGCTCCCCCCCCCCCCCAAATTATGATTTCCTTGCTCCAGCACAGAAAACAAAATTTTTTTAAACGTAGGACAGATGACAGTATGCTTATAAAAACATTTGTCTTGTTTTTCTAATATTGTAATAATGTTCTTTTATTCTGGTGCATAGGGCTCTTGTAGTCATAGCAATGTAGAATGCACTACAATATGCACAGTTACCAATGTATACAACTCCTTTCCTCTTACAGTTAAAATGCCCTGGAACTTTCAAAGTATATGGCAAATGTTCTAAATTAACTAAGGGACCTTCAGAAATGTATCTATATATGTTACAGTTTCCACACTTATACATCCCCCATCTTTTCTGTGTGATGTTAGAACAATATGCAAATTTGTTTCTCTCTCTTTCTAAAATATTTTTAAGTTGTTTTGATTTTTTTATACAAACCTTGCTTGAGTCCCCATTATAGATTGTAAGTCTTTGTTTCTCTCTAGAATTTTCCATTTGTCAGAAATAATATTTCTGATAATACCACAGTCTACTGTCATGTCCAAGCAAAAGAATTTACCAACATCAGATGTGTTCATGCCATGGTTCTGTTTTGTATTGATGTTGAAAAACCCATGCTCAAGGATGGCTGGAAAGAGACTGTCCCTATTCTGTGTAACATAATCAGCATGCTCTTTCAACAGGGTCTTACTATTCCCTCTTTCAACAAACAAGGTACTAATAAATTCTGTTTCCTTCAAAAAGTCATCCATTTCACTTGTCATTCGACTAGCTCTTATGAGCTGTCCTTTGGGGATGTTATTCATAGGTTCATAGGTTCATACTAGGCTATCTGCCCTAGGGCATTTACAAGCCTAGCCAGAGTGTGTTTGGCTTTC
The DNA here is from genome assembly GCF_019279795.1 of Protopterus annectens. Classification (NCBI taxonomy): domain Eukaryota; kingdom Metazoa; phylum Chordata; order Ceratodontiformes; family Protopteridae; genus Protopterus; species Protopterus annectens. Next base: position 403,583,034 of record NC_056750.1, on the reverse strand, counting down.
GCCACCTTCTTAGATTAGTTGACTGTGCCTCTGTATAGTAGGTCACAGAAGATAGCCCATTTAAGGTTAGTTTACCGTGCCTCTGTCTAGCAGTGACACAGAAGAGATCCCAGGGGTAAATTTACGATCTCCCATCCAAACATCAAGATTCTTCTTGAAGAGGGTCATTGAGGGGCTCTGTCTGACATGGATTGGGATTTTGTTCCAGAGTGAGGGGAGCCTCTGTGATATGAATCTGTCCCTCCAGCATGTTCTATTTATTTCTGTGCTGAGGTTTAAGTTACTGGAGCGTGTAGTTCTGATGGATTTGGATTTCTTGAGGTGGAGCATGTCCATTAATTGTGGGTTGGACATGGCTTTATACATCAGGCACAGATCGCCTCTGAGTAGGCGGTAAACAACTGAGTAGAGCTGGAGTTTCTTTAGCCTAACTGCGTAGGGCATCTGTTTGAGTCCCTTGATCCTCTTGGTGAGCTACTTTTGGGGTGTTTCTAGTTGTAGCAGGTGTCGGGTAAGGTACATCCCAAATGGGGCATTGTATTCAATTATGGGCCTGATGAGTGATGAGTAGAGGGGCACAATAACCTCTCTTGATCTAGATGTGAACCCCTTCGTGATAAGGTGGGCTATATAGAATGTTTTTCTAACCACTTTGGCAATGTGATTGTCAAAGGAGAGATTGCAATCTACTTGGGTCCCCAAATCCCTAATTACTTCTTCCGTACTTAATGGATTACCACCTATGTGGTAATTTGTGGGCACTTTGTTTTTCCCAAAGGGGATGACTATGCACTTTTTGGCATTTAGCTTTAGGCCATGGCTCTGGCACCAGTTATCCGTCTCTGTGAGACCTTTTTGGAGGATGCTTGTGTCAGCCGGTGAGTCGATTATGGCCCCCAGTTTGCAGTCATCTGCAAATTTTGTCAGCCATAGTCCTCCTGTGTTAGCCTGTACCTCAGAGAAATATATACCGAACAAGAGAGGTCCTAGGACTGAGCCTTGTGGGACGCCACTTGTAACTGGTTTAGAGTCTGACATGGCACCTGCAATTCTGACCATGTGGGTTCTATCAGTAAGCCAGTTTGCAACCCATCTTGTGACATAGGGGTTGATATTTAAGCTGGTGAGCTTATTTATGATGCCCAAGTGGGGCATTGTGTCGAAGGCCTTTGCAAGGTCAAGGTAGACTGTGTGGACTACCTTCCCTTTGTCTATGGCCTTGGTGACTGTTTCAAAGAAATTGACCATGTTCAAGAGGCAAGATCTGCCCTTAACAAAGCTGAATTGGGTAGGATCCAGTGTTTGGAGGTTCCCAATGTCTTTGTTTATGAGTTCCATGATGATACGCTCCATAGCTTTGCAGACCAGGCTAGTTAGGCTTATAGGGCGATAGTTTCCGGGGTCCGTTGTGACACCACCTTTATGGAGTGGGACCACTGTTGCTGTACGCCATTCTTTGGGTACATATCCTGTTGTAAGGCTGAGACTGAACAGTGATTGTAAGTGAGGGTCCAGTTCTTCTTGGAGCTCATGTAAAACGCAGCCCGAGACACCGTCCAGTCCCATTGATGCTGTGTTTTTTGCTTTGGAGAGGGCAGCTCTCACCTGTGCATCTGTGATGTCAGGGAGGCTACACTCTGTTGGGATAGTCATTTGCTCATTTGGGGGGGGGGAGACGTTTGCACTGAACCTGTCTGCCAGGAGGTTGGCAATGTCTGTGGGTTCAGTGTATTTTTTGTCATTTTGCACTAACTCAGAGCATATCTGGGAGTTTCCACCCAGGTTTCTGACATAACTAAAGAAAGCCTTGTGATTATCTTTAGCGTCTTGTGCAATTTTTCTTTCTTCATATAATGAGGGTGCATGCTGGTATAATGCAAGTAACTGTTAGTGAAAGTTTCTTTCCTAAAAATCCTACTAACTTATGAAGCTTAACATCCCGTTCCAGAATCACATCCAAAAAATGGACTTTTAGTCCCACATCTCCCAGAACAAATTTTAAGTATCCTAATCAACAAAACTGTACTTTCTGTACATCCCCAACCATGACAAAAACAAGTCAGCAATAAATCTCTTAAAAATATAATCTGGTATTCCATGACTAGTGGTTCCAACACAGCACATTCCCAATGACCCATCACAATGTTCGCAAAAGATGGTGCTGCAGGGGACCCCATAGCTACCCCCCAAATTTGTTTGTATATTTTTTTGTTAAATACAAAAAAAATTTATTTAATAAAACATCTATTAATTTGCAATAAAAATTGCTTTCAGAATTACTGAATGTGGAAAATGTATTTAAATATTCTCTGATTTCTTCCCACTCCCTCTAGGTGAGGAATACAGGTAAAGAGAGAGAGACAACATCAAGATTAAACATCACTTGTGTGGTGGGATCAAAAGCTGAAACTAAAGTATGTTCCCTGATACTGTTTAAAAAGTCCCATGAGTCTTTTAAGTATGAATTCATTTGTTGAACAATGGGATTTAACTTAGATTCCACCAATAAGGAAATACCCTCTGTAATATAATTTGGGGCAAATACAATGGGTATAAATGTAGGACAAGTTTTACTTTTATGTGTTTTAGGAATTCCAAAGAAGGAACCTAGTTTTGGATTGTCTATGTGACAAAAATCATAAAGGTCCTTCTCTAAATTACTGTTCATTAAACTCTCAAACAAAAAAAGAGTAAACACTCCTGTAGCTGTTAGCTACCTCCACCATGTCTGTTAATCTATATTCTAAACTGTTACCTAGCATTTTCTCTATACAGGTAACATACTCCTTTTGGTTCATTAAAACTAAGGTACCCCCTTGTCACTCTTCATTACTCTTAAGTTACCATTCTCCTATATTTCTTTCAGGGCTTTCTTTTCTACCTTAGATAAGTTGTGATACATTTTTCTTTTCTTTACCCCCTCCCCCACAGCATTTCTTATTTCATTTTCACAATCTGATTCAAAAACTTTAATAGTGTGCAGCAAATTAGGGTTGTAGCATGAAGGCTTTACATATTTAGTGCTGTTACTAACAATGTCTTTAAATACATATTTCAAGTTTAAAGACCTCATGTACTTTTTAAGGTTTAACACAGGTTTGCTGTGTTTGCCTTCCTTGAGGGTACAAAATTTAAGCCCAAAGTCAAAACTTTTAAATGATTTTCATTTAAAACAAAAGTAGACAAACTTATAATATTGTTTAGAGGTACAGAATACCTATTTAATTGTCCACTGAAGAATTTGACACGGTTCGTTCTCTTCTCCTTAAAGTGTGCATTCTCTGGCTTCTGCCCTCCTTCTCCGCGGCTAAAAAAGTCTTAGTTCTAGCCCCACCATCATTTTCATCTTTGATTGTTGTAGGGTTGTTAACAAACAGTCCACTGCCAACACTAGAAGTTCCAGTTTTCAGAATATCCGTTACAGAGCCACTAGTTCCTTCGCTATTTAAAGATCTAACTTCAGAAGTTGCTTGAAAGTTCTTACTTCTGGGGACATGGACTTCATTGGTGTGTTTCTTAAAGGGGAAATGTTTGGTCTGATTATTTTGTACTTTGAATTTATCCTGGTTTGTAAGTTTGTTAAACACACAAAAATCAACATATGCTGTGTCATTTTCATACTCAGCAGTAGACCTGTTTGCCCCCTCTCTGAACAATCAACTGACAAAATTCTGTTTCAGGACTCCATGCAACAAGTCCTGGGAAACAGATGCCTATTCTTTGGACAGGAATGTTCCTGTATGCCTTTCCCCAAATATCCAGAGTACTTCTTAAGATTCAGAAGGAATCCCCCAAGATCATTGTGTTGACTTCCTTCTGACCCAGGCAACCATGGTTCTCCCGTCTTTTGGAAATGGCTAGGGGCAATCATCACAAGATTCCAAACAGAATGGAACTCCTCACACAAGAACAGGGGTGTTTCATACTCCCTGACATCAATCACCCTCAATTAACTACCGGGATCATAGGATCTTAATTCATTTTAGGCACCTGTTTTCTGATAATGTGCAGCAGGTACTAATGGAGACAAGAAAGCTTACTGCTAGAAAATTATATATTACCAAATGGAAAAGTTTTCTGGTTGGTGTCAGCATAACCAGCACCCATTCAGGGCTAGTTGCTCTTTGGTTTCACAGTATTTGTGTGAGTTCTTATCCTATGGCCTTTCTTATTCCTCTGTCAAGTTTCATTTACAGTGCATTTCAGCATGTCTGTCCTCTTTTAAGAAAGTCAGACGTCAAAATGTTCTTGAAAAGGGTTTTTGCATAAGAGACCTCCTAGTAAACTGGTGGCCCCTCCTTGAGGTTCTTAGCATAGAAAACAGTTTAACTGATTGCTCTAACCCCTGCAAGAAGGGTATCTGAGTTACAAGCTCTTATGGTAAGTCAGCCCTAACTCATTGTCCAGAAAGACAGGGTTTCTTTGCGAACTGTTCCTTCTTATATTCTTATATCTCCTTCTATAGTGGTATTCAAGTTTACTTTAAGCCATGCTATCCATCTCCCCATTTTCTTTCCTGAAGCTAAACATGAGGGAGAAAGGATACTCCATAACTTGGATGTCCACAGAAAACTCAGGTACTTTCTTGACAGAACTAAATCTTTAAGATCTTTGGATCAAGTGTTCATTTCTTGTGAAGGTAAGAAGGGATGACCCGTGTCAAAACAGATTATTTCCAAATGGTTGTCTAAGGCTATTACTTTTTGTTGTGCTCACCTTGACTGATCCTGGCAGGGTCAAGGCCCACTCTACAAGGACCTTGGTTTCTTCTTTGGCATTTTGGAAAGGGTTGATTTCTAGACGTATTCTAGAAGCAGCTACTTGGTCCTCTACATACTTTTACAAAGCACTATAAGCTTGATTCCTTCTCTAGCCCAAGTTTTGTTAAGACCATTCTCCAGGGGCTTCTGGACCCTTCTCCTTCCACCTCCCAAATACAATTAGCTATGGTAATCTACCTATATATCTAAGACTACTGCAGCAGTGATTAATATGAAGAATATAGAACAGTTGTGTAAGCTGAACTTACCATAACAGTATATGTTTGAATGACCACTGCTGTATTAGCTGCTTCCTACCTCCATCCCCCTTTTTTGGTGTGTTTTTTATGCCAGTGTATAGACATTTATTTTTGTTATTCCTAGCCTTGTCCTTTCAGGGCTCAGCCCTGCTCTTTGTGCTGGCAGGAAAGTTCTGAAGGGCTTCACACCCAAACCTGCCATTTAGTCAGCTCAGCATAAGCTTCTTGACAGTCTGAGTTAGTGGAAGGAGCCCTGAAGCTTTGGAAGATGGCTGGCTATTATATCTTGGCAGGATATAACCCCATATAGCTAAGGCCTCTGCAGCAGTGACCATTTGAACATCTACTGTTATGGTAAGTTCAACTTACACAACTGTACTTTTCTCCCTAAACATGTCTTTATTCAATGATTGATTCCAGCCATATGTTATTAATTATATTACTTCATTGTAAAATGTATTTATGTATTTATTTATTTTACATTTGTTAACCTGGCTAGTCCAGCTGGATATATGTCCATTTTCAGTGGAGGCCCGGGGAGAAAAGCTCTAGTAGTAACACAGAGCTATAGTAAAGAAAAACAATGTATCATACAATCAAATATTATGTGATTGTGTCACACATATATATCATGGAACAATTCTACAAAGAAGTAGAGATACTAAATCAGCTAATTCAGAGGAATGATTACATTACTTTCCAAAAATTGTACAAGAAAGATAGGTCACTTTACAGTATATCAATGGTGAGATGTACAGAACAACTATTAATAACATTCATGACATGACTTATGTAAATTACTAGAGATCGTAACTACTTCCATAGGGCTGTAGTATAATAGATTAGTGAGAGGATACAGGCTGGTGATAGAAGTAGAAAAATCAGAGGATTAGCCAGGGTTGCTACAGGGGCCTAACCAGTGTGTCTTCAGGTATTTCTTGAGCCTTTATTTAAAGAGTGGCAATGAGGGAAGTAGAGTTATATCCTGTGGCAGCGTATTCCAGTTTTTTCCAGCAGTATTGGTGAACAAGGAGTCACCTGCCAAGTTATTAGACTTGCTTATGCTAGCAAGAAGTTTACTGGAAGATCGTAAGGAGTTGAGGTTCCTGTATGGGGTAATAAGGTTTGAAAGTATAGGGGTGTTGTTCGGTTGGTAAAATATCTTATGAACAGTGGTTAGTTGGGAATATGTCAAAATGTTTTTTAGTTCTAGCCATTCTAGTTGTTGTAGGTTCTGACAATGGTGAGTTCTAAAAGGGTTCCCAGTGGCAAATCTGGCTATATTATTATAGGAATTGGCTAATTTGACAAGATTAGTTTGTTTTAGGTTAGTATATATGGGTGAAGCATACAGAAGAGATGAGATTAAATGGGAATGAGCAATTCTAATTCTGGGTGATGGAGTTAAGAAGGGTTTTATTCTATATAAGCAGCCTATTTTTCTATTTACTGTTTTAATGGTCTTATTGATTTGGTTATCAAAGATGAGATTGTTATCGATTGTGATTCCTAGCTGTTTGGTGGTGGAGTATGGGGATATAAGGGTGCCATTATTGGATTTAATTGAGAAATCTATGGGAGAGGACTTAGTGTTAGGTGTGAAGAGCAAGAGCTTGTTTTTTTAGCGTTCAACAGGAGGCAGTGTTTGAAGAACCAAGCCTCTACTGTGCTAAATACTTTCTAGGTTAGAGCATGAAGTTCAGATGAAGTTTTGACAGTACATATAAGTGTAAAATCATCAGCATATTGTATACAGGTTGCTTGAGGGACTGCAACATGAAGGTCATTGGTGAACAAAGAGAAAAGGAGAGGTCCTAGAATGGAGCCCTGTGGGACTCCAAGCGAGATCGGCAGGTGGGAAGATAGTTTATTGTCCCAGAGAACTGCCTGTTGCCTATTGTTAAGATAGGACTTACACCAGAGGATAGCCTTATTGTCTAGAGAGGGATTTGAGGGTCTTTATGAGTAGGGAATGGTTTACCATATCGAACGCTTTAGATAAATCAATAAAGAATGCTGAAGAGAGGCTATTGTTATTACAGTTACAATTGATGGAGTCGGTGAAAGAGAGGAGAGCTGTAGTGGTACTATGGTAAGACCTGAAACCATGTTGGCAGTTAGCTAAGATATTGTGTTTAAGTGGGCCATTAGCTGATGGTAAATACATTTTTCCATGACCTTAGCTAGGGGTGATAAGAGAGCTATAGGTCTTTTATTGGAATAATCATTAGAGTTACCACCTTTATGTAAAGGAATTATGTGTGAGATTTTCCAGATTTCTGGGATGATTCCTTCGTTAATGGTTCTGATTATAAGGATGGATATAGGGTAGGCAACTGATTTAGCTGCTCTTTGCAGATATTCTGATGGTAACTGGTCTGCAGAGGGGGTACATGGCTTAAGCTTTTGGATGATTTTTTGGATGTAGGTAGTAGAGATAGGTTGAAGTTGGAAGGTAGGTAGAGTGTCAGGTAAAGAGATAGGGGGGCTAGCGTTGTCTGCAGATAGATGAGGGGCTAAGGATTGTATAGTGTCTGTAAAAATAGTGTTAAAGGCATTGGCTGTTTTCTGGGGGGTATTATTATCACCTCCTAGTGGGGATGGTGTGGTAGAGTGCCCAGGAAGTAGAAGTCTATTTATGCTAAACCAGAACTTCTGTGGATTATTATGGTGAGTTTGCTGTAGTTTACAATAGTAGTTCTTTTTATCAGTAAGAATGGCTCTTTTTGTAATATTTCTCAACTGTCTAAAGGTTTGATTCTCAGAGATAGTTCTGGTAGTTCTCCATTTAGCCCAAGATTTGTTCCTTTGCAGTATCTTTTGTCTAATATCTTTTGACAGCCAGGGGGCTATCTTGGACTTCATTCTAATAGTTCATTTGGGTGCGCTTTCATCTAGAATTGTTAGGAATTTTGAGTTGAAATATTTAACAGCCTCTTCAAGTGGGAGAGTTTTTAGAGGGTTCCAGTCACAGGCGTTAATTTTGGAAAGACATCTGGTTAAAATGCTTATTTGTCCTTGAGATCCTGAACATGGGGGAGTTAGGAATGTCATTCTTTTGTCTAACAATGTAAGTCAAAGTATGATCACTTACATCATCAGGCAAGGTTCCAACTTTATAAGTTTGTTGTTGTCTATTAATGAGAATCCAATCTAAGATACTCTCTTTTTTATTTGGTTTGTTAATTCTAGTAGTGGTGGTGATTGATTGACTGAAACCATGTAGATTAATATTGGGTTTTCAGTGTTGATACACTTCCAGTCAGTATTGTAGTCACCTAGTATAATTGTTTCTTGTGGATAGGAAGTGGAAACCCAGCTTAGAATATCCTCTATTATAGTGTTGTTGTTACCAGGAGTAAGGTAGGTACAGATGATGTTTAGGGATTTGCGAGTATTTAGTTTAAGTTCAGTGATAAGGACTTCTGCCTTGCTATCTTGGGGGGTGAAGGATATTGTGGAGATCTGTAAACCAGTTCTAAACAGAACGGCTACTCCTCCACCTTTCCGTTTAGTGCGGTCAAGTCTCAATATATTATAACCAGGGGGAATTATCTCATTGTCCTGTTGCTGCTGTATGGCAAACACTATGATGGCAGCCAGGCATACTATATAACTTAAGCAACTGTAAAGATGTTACTGCCAACTGTGATTTCTGTATAACTTAAGCAAGTGTAAAACTGTTACTGTCAACTTAAAGTTCTTTTTTCCTGAACGTAAGTGCCAAGATCATGACTGAAAATGTCTTTACACCAGCTTATGTGTGTGTGTGGTGTGCGTGTATAATATAAATAGATACTATTTGTGGGTGAAACATTGTCAGCTTCTGTTTTGTTTCTGAGTATTTATCACCATCCTCTGCAAAATGTTGTGCATTCAAAAGGGTACTGTCAGCCACTAAGTGAAATAACAAAGCTTTTGGGTAAGTGTTTTCATTTATATTCATAACTGTACATTGTTTGCATGTCTTTGCAACAGTTTTTCCTACTACATACCATTAAGTTGACGGTGTTTTCTGGGGCAAAACAGAATACAACTGTTTGCTGAAGTGCCATCACTGTTGATCTGGAGCATTTTTTCAGTCAATGTTCTGTCTTTCTGTATATTAAAATTCTTGCATTGGCCCACTTTTGTAAGCATCGTACTACCACAATACCACATCCATCACAACATACCACTAAGCCCATAAATGATGCTGAGGCTGTAAAGAAAACACAGTTTCCAGTGCATAAGGCAACACCTCCTTCTTCTCCACTCATTCATACTGCAAATCTACACAGATCACCAAAAATTACCAGGAAAGCAGGCCCATAACCCATAAGGCCCATTAAGTCTGCTTTTATCTGGGACTGTTTTACACATAAGTGAATCCACAGACTCTGCACTCTCTAGGACAGAAACACAGTGATTGTAAGCTGCTTGTCTGGTGCCAGGATCTTTGATGTTTCAAAGGCCCAAGGTCTCTTAAACCAGGCAAATGTGTCTGTGACCTAGTGATGGAATATTTTGGTGTGAATAACCTAAGGCAGTTTACCCAGAGGGACATGCAGACAGAGATAATGAAGCATATTATGCATGTGTTATAAGCAGAAAATCCACTGGTCTTCACTAGTATCTTGCTTTTACCAAGAATGATACCTAGATATCAGGACAAGGTAAATGGTTTTAACAACTGGCTAAGTAGTTGGTACCATAGGTTCATAGGTAAGTATTAGGCTAACTGCCCTTGCAAGCTATTTTAAGCCTAGCCAGATTTTCTTTTTGTGTTTGAAATAATCTATCCCATTTGGTTATAGATTGGCCTTACTCATCCCATAGTCAATAACTATGTATTAACCCTAATGGGAATAATTGAGGTCATGCCATAGATAATTTAAGGGGACCCATGCATGGGATAAAGCATTTAGGATTTGCCTGTGTCTGCTAGTAGTACAGGGGGCAGTCTTGGGGTAAATTTTTTGTTTCCTATCCATATATCTAAGTTGCGCTTGAATATGGACAGGGATGGACTTTGTTTTATGTGGATAGTTGGAGTCTGTTCCAGGGCAACTGTATCCTCTGTGAGATATGTCACTCCCTCCAAACTAATTTGTTGATGTTGTAGAAGATGTTTAGATCCCTAGACCAAGTATTTTTAAAGACATTTGACTTGATGTGCAGTAAATCTGTCAGTATTGGGTCAGAGGATGCCTTGTATGCCAGACACAGGTCAGTCTGTAGGATACTGAGTATATTGAGTGGACTTTGAGTCAGTCTATGTAGGACATGTTGTTTAGACATTGTATCCTTCTAGTAAGGTATCTCTGCGGGCATTCCAGTTGTTGCAAGTCTCTTGACAGATATATGCCAAAGGGTGTATTATATTCAATGAATGGCTTAATGATGGCTAAGTAAAGGGTGACGGTTAGCTGCTTGATCTAGACACAATCTCTTTGTTTATATGGTGTGCAGTATAGAAAGACTTTCTTACAAAAAATGGAAACATGTTGGTTAAAGGTTAAGTCACTGTACACATAAGTTCCCAAATGCCAAAAAACTGGTTCAGCTTTTAGGGGCATATTGTTAATTTGGTAGTTAGTTCCCTAGTTATAGATTATTTCCCAAGGGATACAATAATGCATTTTTGGCATTTAGTTTCAGTCAATGATTTTGGCACCAGTTATTTATTTGGGACAAACCCTCCTGCATGATGGCTAATTAATTTCAGTATTCAATGACTGCTTCTTGCCAGCAGTCATCTGCAGACTTAGTCAGCCAGAGCCCTTTGGCATTGGGTTTTACTTCAGAAAAGTAGATGCCAAACAGGAGAGATCCCAGCACTGAACCCTAGAAGACTCCACCAGTGACTGGTGTCTTTGTGGAGGTAACTTCCTCTATTTTGATTCCCTGCATCCTAATTTTTTGTATACCCACAATTAAAACTACTCTCTCAACATGCACTTTAAGTTATATGTGCAGTGTATATAAAATGCCAAATGGAACACTAGCTTTAATAAACAAATTATAATTTTGCTGAAAACACTCCAGTTTATAAACTGGAACAAAATAAAGACTGACTACATTAAAACACATGTTTCAGAGATCAGAATGTGACTTCACATAGTAAATGCAATAGAAATAACTTCTGCCTAGGTGATATTTAGCAATAAGAAAATAGTATGAGACACAGAACATATGGAAAGAATTTTCATTAATATTCATGACATGCAGCATTTGTCAATTCAGTAATGTAGTATAGACTAATCAAGAAGATTGCACTACTGACTTAAGTACCACTCAGCTGTTCTATAGGACCACAGGATAATGAGATATAAGGCAATCAGACCAGAGGCTGTGTGCTCCTTGCCAATAACCACCATCATTCTTTACCACCTTTTTCAAGGAGGGTAAGGCCAGTAAGTCATAGCGTAATTTTAAAGGTACTCATTCAGTCTTCCAAGCTACTTTTGAAAGAAAACAAGGAATTGCATTGCTTGAGCTGCAGAGGAAGTTTATTCCTGAGTGAAGGGAGACATTGGGGGATGAATGTTTCCCCTATTTTTGTTTTATTTCTTGAAATAGGTTTAGATCTGTGGATCTAGTACTGTCTTTATAGTTTGACTTCTGAGGAAAAGGAGGCCAAGGATAGCAGTAAGTGAGGCAAACATTTCCCCTCAGGAGTCTATATAACAGAGTACAGGGACAGGGCTTCCATTCTCTCATGGTATCTAAACTTTGTGAGGCCAGATGTCATTTTGGTTAGGAATCTCTGTGGCTCTTCAAGTTGTTTTATGTGTCTATTGAGATACATGCCAAATGGTGCATTATATTCAATAATTCATCTGACTAGAGCACAATATAAAGGACCAGTTGCTTACTTGAGCTGATGAGATGCCTTTGGCAATTAGTTGCAAAATATAGAAGGATTTCCTGAGTGCAATAGCCACATGGTGATCTAAGGAGAGGGAGCTATCTACCCAGGTTCCCAGACCTCTAATCACTGTCTCAGCTGCTAATGGAGTGTTATCAGTACTGTAGGTTGCATTAACTAGCTGTTTCCTAAAAGAAATAATACTACATTTATTGGCATTTAGTTACAGCCTTTTTTCTAAACACTGTTAGCTCATGTCAGTTCATTTTGAAAGGTAAATGTTATCTTCAAATGATTTGACAATTGCACCCAGTTTTTAGTCACCAGCAGATTTGGTCAACCAGAGATTTTTCTTTATCAATTTTAAGGTCAGAGAAATAAATTGTTAACAGGAAAAGACCAAGCACAGGTCCCTATGGAACATCTTCTCTCAGTTTGAGGCATCACCTACATGCACAACCTATGTTCTGTCCTTGAGTCAGCTGGCTATCCATCTTACTACATAGGGATCAGAGTTTAAGGCCATTATCTTATTAACAATTCTTTCATGTAGTATTGTATCAAATGCCTTGGAAAGCTCAAAATAGGCAGCATCAACAGTATACCTACTCTCCACTACTTGAGTGACCTTCTAAAAGAAGCTGGCAAGATGGCATGATCTATCCTTTACAGAACCAAACTACTGTGGGTCAAGCCTAACAAGATTTTTGATGATATGATTTTTAAAGCTGGTGATGGTGAACTCCATGACTTTACAAATCATACTCACAAGGCTGATAGGTCTGTAGTTTCTAGAGTTCATGTTGGGTCAACCCTTGTAGAGAGGCATCCCTACAGCAGTTCACCAAAATTCAGAGGCGTAGCATGGAGCTAGTCTTAGGTTTAACAGTTTAAGGAGGGATTCTGCGAGTACTTGTTTGGCACTATTAATTATACAACTCAGTATATTATCTGTGACTTTTATGTAGCCGGCTGTCAGCAGCAACAGTAATGCATATTAGTGCTGTACATCATTATGCCGTCCTGTTAAACTGTATTTAAAATATATCGATTGTTCCATTAGCAACACATTTCCCCTTCATAAACCAATGTCATGTCCTCATTCAGTTTTATCTGTTACTGCTGTTCCTCCACACCACAGACAGCTGATATTCCCAGTGGCTCTTTAGAAAAAGTTTCATTATCAAAAATGTATTATCATCCCTTTTGGTAAGAGTGATGTTCCTGCTAACTACCACATCAATAGCAACACCCTAAGTATGCACTCAGTGGTGAGAGACCTGGGCACACAGGTTGACAGCAACCTTGCCTTTGATCACCATGTCTCCACAGTTGTAAGAAGGGCATTCTATATTACTTACATGATAAGTAAGGGGATTGCCTCCAGAAAAAAAAGAAGTCATAACCTCCCTGTACTCTTCCCTCATCAGGCCAATAATTGAGTACAATGCCACTTTTGGTATGTACGTTTCCAAGCAACTGGAGAGACCACAAAGGTTCCTCACAAGAAAAATTCAAGGTTTTCAGCATCTCTTCTATGTGGGTCAGCTGAAATCACTGTCACTTTATTCTGTCTCATAGAGACTACTGAGAGGCGATCTCTGCCTTGCATACAAGGCAGTTTCTGACCCTGCTTTATTGGAAATGCTGCATATCCACAAGTCAAATTATACACGGGTTACTCGCTCTAAAGACCTTAACTTGATATGTGATATTAATAGAACCTGCTCGAGTGACAGATTTGTCTCCCAGAGGTTACCACAACTTTGGAACAGACTCCCACTTCATGTCAAACAGAGAACCTCATTGGCCCTCTTCAAACGCAATCTGGACGATTCGATGGGTAACTATAAATTCACCCTAAGGGTTCCACCTCTGTCCCTCTTGGACAGGGGCAATAGGTGCTGATCATGGAAATAAGGGTAGAACTTGGCTAGGCTTGTAAGGGCCCAAGGGCCATTAACCTAGTAACTTCCTATGATTCTATTATGTTTTTCAACTAGAGTAGCATATGCCATAGGATATCACTAGATTCTGTTAGCTGTATTATACAGAATATGGTATTGTTAGTGATTAATTATTAACTTGTGTTTTTGATTTATTATATGTGAAGATCATCCTTCATTCTATAATGCTTTAGTACTCACTTAGACAATACACTACCAATAGTCCTAGCTCTTTTGCTAATATAGTGCTTGCGCACTACTTTAGCTGGTATTATTATACTTCCAGTGTTTTCACTTCTGCTGTACCAAATGACAGTGTGGATTTGCAGATGAATTGCTTGTGTTCAAGCTTTAAATAATAATGCTGCACTAATGATGTAAATAATTATTAATTACTTAAAGGGCACTGATGCACAGGGACCAAGGCAGCACAAATTTACAGTGAAAATAGCATATCAGCTGAAGATGAACAATGTTTTTGATTTAATGACCCAAGTAGCAAACCAACATGTCATACTTATTCATTAGACAAGCATCATCTGTAGTCTAACATTGCAAAAGTATTTAGTAATTTAGGTTTAACTGGATTACCAGCTGAGCAATGACTATATTCATTGGAAGCCTTAGAATGAAGCTCCAGTAGGTTATATCAGTGCTTTGTACAGTTTACAGAACAATCAGTCCATACCATTATACAGTAAAAAGCACAGTACAAGAATTCATTATTTGCATAATTCATAAAGGACACATTTTCAGAGTACTCGTACAAATATACTAAATAAATATATGTATTGTTACAACAATAGAGTATGCATGGGGTTAATACTTCTGTTGAGAGTACAGATTCATAATTTTATTTATTTAACATTTGTTAACCGAGAAAGTCCGACTTGGAATGAAGCCAATTTTCAGCAGAGGCCCGGACAGAAATGCTCTAGATGCATGTCTTTGTAATTTGTAATACTCTCATTACCATACATATAAATACCAGGGAATCATGTTGATCTGCCAAATAAACTTTCATGAAATGCTGAAGATGCAAAAATACCTTGCTAAAAGTCACATTCAGTGAATTTCAAACTAAGACTTTTTTTCAGAGTGAAATCCTTCTTCTCTCTCGATATTCACCATACTTGTATATTTCAGCTCCAGTGTCACACAACAGGAGGGGAAAGGTCAAACTCCACTGGTGCTGAAAGTGGCTTTCAGTGAGTTTTCTTTGCGTCATCACTCAGTATTTGCTGAAAGAGTGCTCGCACAACTGATTGGTTTCCACATGCTTGTACATACTAGCTAGAGTACTGCACAGTCCAGAAGGGTGTTGATTGCTGGAGATTTGCAAAAGTAATAAGAAACTGTATTAAACATAAATTATTTTAATATATGAGAGCTTTCCTCCACAGTCATACAGATTTCATAAGAATATTTGTATTCATATATTTTGCATGATGCAAGTATTTTTTTGTGTGTGTATGTGTGTGTGCGTGTTTTTTAGCTTTTTTCACTTAATTCTAATTGGCTGTTTTGTGATACACAGCAATATCATCACTGAAAGGAATACACATATTTGCTTTTCATTGAAAACTAAAGATATAGTTCCAAATGCTTTAAAGATCAGAAATGACCTTCCTATTGTGAAATTAAGCAGAAAATGGTCAGCAAAGAAGTTGCTAGAATCATTAGCTAATTCCACTTCTGCAATTCTAGTCATGTAAAAAAGTGAGCCATGAAGGTAAATTTTAATCTTCACTAAAGAACATTCCTCCCAAGTTTGAAGAAGGAGTAAACTCAATTCTAAATGGGATTATGGCCAAATGCATCACCTCTAAATTTATTTTTGGATTTTAGAATCTCTGGATGGAATACATCTTTGGAGCATAGAGCCTCACATGGAGCTTATGATTTTAAGATATTACTGATAAACAGGCAGGGTAGCATGAAGAGCAGGTTTTGCTCTAGCTAAAGATGTGTCACTTGAGTCTTGCCAGTACATTCACACCAGTCAGCAATTAACAGTGGAGATCTCTAAATATTTCACGTATGGAAAGCCTAGCAAGCCAGTGGCGAGCCTTTTAGGTCATTCATGTGTGTTAGCTAGCTGAGAGTATAGAACTATCATTCCAGGGGCTGGATTTCAGTCTAATTACCTGGGTAGTAAATTGGTCAGCTAGATAAAAAATGGGCTGTCAAACAGGAAATGATGCCAGTTTGTGTGTGGAACTCCCCCTGTAGGAAAGAAGTTTGCTATATGGTATAACATGACTTGATACTGGAAATGGTATTATTATGCTAGGTGTACTGCAGAAGACTTGGAAAGAAAGCATACATTTTATTAATACAGTTGTATTCTATAATAGGACAGATGTGCAAAGTGACATAAAAGGATACAAAGATACTTAGAACAGATATAGAACTAGTCAAAAGCATGATGGCTTGGATTCATTTCAAAAAAGGACAAATCAATACATCTAAGAAATAAACCGTATGCATAGTGAGGAAGAACAGTGACAGAAAACATGGAAAAGGAGCTGAAAATCATCTGTCTGGTGTCCTAAATTAGATAAGCAATAAAAAAAGAGGAAGAGGCAGCTTCTGGCATATAAAATAAGAGGCATGATATAGTTTCCTTCCCTAAATCTTCCTTAAAATGGTATTGCTTTACTTTATAATCATTCATTAAAATATTGAATATGCTGACCTTGTGCAACTGTGGGGGGAGGGGGCATTGATTAATGCTGATGTACACTTTTTTTCTAATCATTCCTTTCCCTGACAGGGAAGTATACACCCTGCATAAAGATTGTCCATATTTTTTAATGATGTGTCATTAGTCAGTTAATTTAACAAAAGAGGATATGGGGACTAAACCCACCCCTCCCTTGCGTGAGAAGCAATGATAGCTTTGTACTTGCAAAAAGGTTAGTTTTCTCATTTTGCTTTTTGCTGACTGGAAGCAGTAATCATTAAATAAAACCATTTTAAGCATTCCGTCTACACAAGGATATAAGAAGCATGAGGACTATTTCAGGGAAAGTGTCTAAAATTATAGAGAATCTACATTAAAAAAATAAGAGCCTAGATACTAATGGAGCTTAAAATGCATAATGGATGTTTCAGAATGGTTAGATATATCAAGGGAATCATTCATTCACTTGTCATTCTTTCATTTGTTCATTCATTCATTCATGGGTTATGCAATTTATCCAGTTCAAGATCATGTGGGAGACAGAGTATATTCTGGCACTCAGACAGGAAACTAATCATGGAAAGGATGCCAGTGTACCTTAGGATTCATATATGTAGTCACTCACACACAGCACACATAATTGTGGCAATTTAGAAGAGTGCCAGATCACCTACAGCATGTTTTAGGATTTGGGAGGAAAATGGAGTATGTACCAAAAACCTGTACATGGCTGGGATGCCTTCTGTATGGAGACTGCATATTAAGGGAATCCATCATTGTCCAAATATTTCTAGACTATCAAGCAAACAGGCAGGAAAGCAGAAATGACAGCCCAAACAGTTTTAATCAAACCAAAGTCTATGCTTCCATGTTGAAAAGAACACATTTCATCTCTTTTGTTTGTGGAGTATGCTACTTTATGACCCACATGAACATAATTATGTTTTCTATCTGGGAGGGGGACTAGGATGCTAGGAGACAGTTATTAAGTGTTACATTAGCAAATATTTAAACTTGCAAAAGTAAGAAGCAGAAAAGCAACAGGAACATTTTCTTTTATCCATAAGAATATTAGTTGCAAACCCAGAAAGGCAAACAATATATGCATGAATGAAGGAACAAGTAACATACCAAAAGAAATAAAAACAGAAGGAAAGAAAGATAGAACTGCAGGTAAGGAATGTTTAGTGCAACTAGTTTATAATTTTCAGTACTTACTGGATAAGCAACTGATCCTACTGAAGTAGGAGGTTTTTTTTCTCTCAAGACTCTCATGATTATTGAGTTGTGGGGGGAAATGTCATAAAGATAATGAGTGCCATTGCCCACAATCCTGGCAGAAAGTAACATGAACTAGTGACAGCCATGGAAAAGCAAAGTAACATAAATATGGTACTCAGAGAACCATTATTGGATGTATACATTATGGTCTCCTTAGTCTGCAGGAAAAGAATGGGATGAAAGGTAGATAGCTGTGAAGTGCTGACCTATAAATAATCAAAATCATCAAGGCAGCAAAGCAGGCAGTAAAAAAAAGGGAAAGGAAATATTGTGGATCATAATGGAAATGGAAACCAAAATAGACAATCCACATTTGCAGTGTTCTCAGGACAGGAGAGAACGTAAATATATTGCTGTGTGGGATTTTATTTATTTAAATATGTCTTTGATCACAAATTACTGGACTGATCCAGTTGGACCATTGCTAGCCATGACAAGTTCTTTTGCCAGGAGATAAAATCTAAACAACAACTACAATTATAGTATGCAATGACTTTTCGTATGCAATAATAGACTATAGAATTCATTCAGTAGATATTTATTCATTTCTAGTAGGATAAAATCAGACAATTTCCAAGACTGTGGAGTACTGCCCTAAGTTACCACATAAAATCAAATTTCATTGTATCTAATTGTCAGAGAATTATAGCTCAGTAAAACATTTTATATGTCATATTTTATTTGGACCACCTCAGTAACCACCATGTCAGAGAGAATATATGTTCATGTCCAATAAATTGTTGATTTTGGACTGCTAGTATTAATCTACTCAAAAAACATCAGACTTAGCCTTGGTGCTGTCAGACAAGAAAACAGCACTGGTGTAATCAGACATGCTCTGCATATTTAACAGAAGTTATTTTTTTCTGTGCATCTATGACCTTACGAAATTTAATTATAGGTAATTTAGCAATAGGTATAAAGAGCATAAACAAGAATTTGGAAATCTTCTCAGACTTCTTTGTATGAAAAATGGCTTACTTTGATATACAAAGTTTAAATTACTGTTGTTTGTAGACTGAAATTAAGATATCAGTAAAAACTTTAAATAGTGGCCTTACAGTGGGATCCATAATACAGTTAAACTTACATTATATAGTTAGAAATAAAATAAATATTTTAAATGAAAAATAATATTTCAGTAGACATTCTAAAATCACTAGAACATATTAAGCTAGCTCACATGCTTGATATTTAAGTTAGCAGTCTAGACTGGATTTATAAATAGTTTATCCTGTTAAACATGATGTACAGTACATAATTTTAGATTAGTCTACAATCTAAAGTATATTTTATTAATATAGAAAGTGCATATTGGGGGTGCTAATTCCACCTTTTCTTCTGCTGCCCCTTCTTATCCTTTTCCTATTTTGTTTATTAATTTTATAAAAATAAATAAATAAATATTATGTGTTGCAGAGACTAAGCTAATGTCCATAACATATATGTTCACATTACTTACTTAGGTAAAGGGCTGGCTTCCTATCAAACGTGCATGATCTCTAATTCCAGCCTTGTGTCTTTAAAAACTAAAACTGTGATTTCAGGCAAAATATAGCAGATATCAAATGACATTATAATTCCATCAAAGAATTTTTACGAAGAAGCTTTATTTCCCAGCACTGCAGGTGTGCAGGGGTACATCCTCGTACCCATACTATTAATCTATACAAACTACAGAATTACTGTACTTCTGATTAAGTGAATACTACGTGATATTGTGACCTCTTTGGCATGTACTCACCATACCCATGCCTATAATCTGGCTAATCTGAGGATTGCAGTTATAATAGTCAGGATTTCAGCAGGGACCCAATAGGACTATTTATATAAACATGTACATGTTTATAGTTGTGGAAGGTAATAACTGAAAGTTCTGCACTCATTTATTAATTATGAAGGGACTTTGACATTTAGAGGGATGTATACATTTTTTAAATGTGATGCAAGCTGGGGATAACCAGTTGTGAATACAAAATAAAAGCTTCTAACTATAATTTTAAGGGAGAGATTATCTCAGATCCGGAATCAGACAGACAATTGTGAACAAGTGATCACCAAACAGTGTGATTCACCTTTAACTTAAGAGTGGTGGGTACAGACTAGGACTGTTTTTATAAAATGGAAATGGCGCAGGAAAGATGTAGCTAACAGACTTGTATACAGTTTGAAATATGATAGGGGAAGCATCAAAAATCTCATTAACAAATCAAAAAGCTTTTGTCTGAAACAAATATGCAAGTCAAAAAAATGGTCCAAAATCACTTTCATTCTCATGTGACGTGGTATCAAGATGAATGCTATGCTCCAACATGCCAGTAACCACATATATTTTACCCTTACTTCTGAGGACAGGGCCAGAAATATACAGGAGTTCTACCCTGTAGCACACTACCCTGAAGTACTGGACACCATAGATTGTACACATATAGAAATCAAGGCACCAGCCAGGGAACAGGGAAGGGTCTACATAAATAGAAAGGGCTTCCAGTCTATTAACTGCCAAGTCAAGTGTAATGCTAAGGGAATCATCCTGAATGTGTGTGCTGGCAACCCAGGCAGTTACCATGACTCACATATCTGGCACACCTCCCAACTATATCAGATGTTCACAAAGGGGGACATACCACAGGGTCATTTACTTGGGGGTGGGGTGCAGGTTATGCACTGGAACCATGGCTGATAACATCCATCAGAAATACACACACACACATGCTGAAGAACACCATATTGTGGCACATGCTTAAACCAGAAATATCATAGAGCGTGTGTTTGAGCTGCTGAAGTCATGGTTCCGGTGCATAGATACAGCTAGGGGAGCCCTGCAGTACAATCCACATACATGTGCTGAAATCTTCACCATCTGTGCCATGCTTCATAACATCATCCGAGAAAACAGCTTTAGCAGGATCAACAAGGGGAAGACATTCCACCACCAATGGCAAGGTTACCACAGCCACACGCAAGTGATGAGTCAGAGGGGGAATCAGCAGCTGCTGTGGGTGTTGGCAGATGTAGGCATGATCAATGTGGTCTCACATTGGCTAAGTGGCAATGCATAGCACACTCACTCATCACCTAAGAGGCTAAAACCTTCATCCTGCCCACATACATATAGTAACATTAATGCCAGGTAATGCTCACAACCTTCACCTACCCATGTAATGGCTATGTACTCCTAGCATCAGACAGACTTAGCCCTGAACTAAAACTGTAGCAACTGCTGGATTTACACAGTAAGTGTTGATCCTGGAGTAGTAAAACAAAATTGTGTAATAATACAAATGACTGGCATATCCTTACATGTTGTTACTTGGTAATGTTAGTAAGTAAAACGTGGGTGATTTGTACAGTAGTGACTTCAACATGTGACAGAAGAAACTTATGTGAATACATGTGTCCTCTATCAAGTAATGGGCCGCAGGCATCAAAGATTCACACATTCATACCTCTCAAAAGTACTGATGGTCACTGAATGTCCTCAGTTTGGCCTCATATTTTTGTACTGGCAAATCATTAAAGAGAGACACATTTCACTTTCAGACTTAATAACCCTCAGAATATTCATAAAAATACTGATACAAAAACTGTTTTGAGTCTATCAACTGTCTAACTTTGTAAGATGAAAATATGTAAAAAGTACAATTAGCAAAACAACATTACAAACACAAATATACTAAGCACTAAGTCAGCTATGCACCTTGAGCATCAGACACAAAGCTTATGTATCCCTGAATCCAAAAGACAGAAAACAAGGATATGGCACAGTGATTGTCATTTACACAGGGTGTTTTGTGTGTGTATGTGTGTGTGGGGGGGGGCAGGAAGCTTAGGCTGACACAAAAGGTAAGTGAGAGCGTGTGAGTAATAAAGAGAAACAGGTAGACATTTGGATAAAGTAACAAATAGCCACTGAGACAGAATGAGCTTTAAGTCTCATGGCTGAACCATGTAACTATTGTGTGTGTCTGTATGGGCCCTCTATGTGAAATTGTCTGCAAGAACACAGCCAAGCATTGTGCTACCTCTGTGTCTTGGTATGTCAGACAGGTGTGAGCTGTGCATGGTAGAAGTGGCAGTTCATCGTTGTCATACTCGACCATGAGAACTGGCTCTGCCAGGAGTTGTACTAGCATGTCCACACCCACAGTCAGATGCACTGCTGCTACTTGAACGTGACTGATGTCTGCTGGATGAAGTCTCCTCACAAGAATGCCCAGGACCACAAACCCATGGCCTGGGTGTGGACACCTCAACCACTGATGGCCTTCGTATTTATTTATCAAAATCTATTTATATAAGCAAATGTTTTATAACTTTAGGGGCTTGGATATGGTGGATAAAGGGGGAGTATTTAATTGTATGGTATGCTTAAACATTGCTTAGTGATTTTAATGTTTTATGTAATTTATTAATACTGTTTTACTTTTACAAAGTAGATATTTGTTTTGTTCCACTTTTAATGGTATCTTAAATTGATTCATTGGCTAATTTTATTGGTTTATGGTGTAAATTGGTATAAATTGAGGTGGAATTAATGTTTCATCTGATGAAGTTTTATGATGAAAACCTGAATTTGTCAGTGGAGTTAAGGTGAATGTTGAACTGGTATTGTGTACTTTGAATAAAAGCTCCTTGGAATTTGCTTTGGCATGGCTTGGTTGGTATTTGGATTAAAGAGACTTTTCTTGCAGATATTAGTTTTGTTATAAGCAGTTTAATGAAAAAGAAAAAGGCTGCAAAAGTAATGATTAAAAACAAACGTAATGAACTTTAATATAGTTCCTTTTCTTCCAGAAAATAAATCTGTTTACCGTGATCACTGTAAACTATCAGCTTCTTTAGTGTCTGCTAACTCGGATACTTTTTGTATTATGCTCAAATGGGTTTGGATTGTATGTTCATTATCAGGAATAAATGAACAACATTCAGTTTTGACCAAAGCACAAGTACCTCCTTTCACCACAAGTATGAAATCAAGTGCTATTCTATTTTGTAAGACAATGGCATGCATTGCACTCATTTCTATGTTGATTAGGCTTATTGCTGTAAACGTTTCATTGCTGAGAACCTCTAATAGCTTAGACAATTTTCACAATTTCCAGATTGATTTTACAGTACCATATGCAGGTAAAATTCCTGAACTAGAAATAACATTATCTCCAAGGTCTCCATGTTTGAGTCCCTTCAGAGCCGACTGCTCTAAATCATGATGGTAGAGCCATGAAGCATCACTTCTCCCAGTCTTAGTTTCAGCAATCTTATTGAAAGGATTTTTTAAAGTTTTTATTTCTCTTGTAGTGCGGATTTTGCCCTGAGGCAGAGCTTTTATATGTCAGATAGCAGGAATAACTGTACAAATATAACAACTTTCAGACCATTTGGCTGGTAACAATGGATATGGTAATGTTCCATAAATATAATAATAGTCCTTTAACATTACCATCACTTTGATGGCAGGTCCATTATACAGTCTTCTCGAAATATTACAGTTACTTTTCCCTACATCAAAAGTTCCATTTTTCACATAGCATATATAATGATTTAAATTTGCTGATAGTAGTAAAGCAGCTAGTTTAGATAAAGCAGTGACATTGTGCCAGGAAGATTTTTGGTCTCTATATTATAATATCTGAGAGTGTTTTACTCATTTCAATTTCAGTAACTGGAATAGAAAATAGTGGCACACCATTTTCATAAGCAGTAGGAATATGAGCATACACCCAGCAATTGAGATTTAATGTCTTTGCATAAATATTTATAATTGCATTAAAGGTGTTAAAATTGGGGTGCCATTTTTCAGCATTTTGATTTGTTTTTAATAATCATTTAAAATAAAACAAGTACTTACAGTTTTGAAGATATTCAGAAAGTAAAATGTGACAATATTGATGCAGATGACAGTGGCCAAAACAATGATGAATAAAATATATACATTTAAATCACATTTATATGATTTGTGTTGTTGAGTATCAAACATATGCCAAAACTGAGATTTGAAGAGTGATTTATTAAACAGCCCCTGGTTAGGATGTCCATACAGAGGGTTAATCTTATCCTTCAGTGTCTTGGTCACAATAGTTCTCTGATCCTTTGGTCTATTGTCAGGTTTGCAAAGAGACAGGCTCATTTTCATCATCGAAGGAGTTGGGTGGCAAGGGGGACTGTCCTTCAGATGGCCTGTCAGGACAAACGTGGGACACATGTTTCCAGGTTGGTGAGCCTTCCAATTGGATTGCTGTGGAGATGATGAGCAGCACAAAGTATGGACCCTTCCATCAGGGCTGCAAAGCAATCCTTCTGGAAAATGATCGAACATAAACAAGGTCTCCTGACTGAATGGTATGTGAGTACTTTAAACTTGGCTGTTGCTGTGCCTCTATTACTTGTGGTTGTAAATACTGGTTTCTTTATGGGTAAAATTGGAGTATTACATGGGCTCTTTGTAGGTATTATAATTCCTTGCTTCAATAGGGCTGAAATTACTGATTTTATTCCAGACTTAGCTGCAGCAGAGAGGGGATATTGAGGTATGGCTGGAAGAGAGACATTAGGTTTCAAAGGTATTTGAACAGGTAATGCATTTTTTAATTAATTCTATATCATTTTTATGAGTAGTCCAAATGTAAGACGGTACAGATTCCAAAAGTTCCCACTCATTATTTTGATTACTATCAGTATCTTGGAAAAAAGTAAAAAGGAATTTTTCCTTTAAATTATCTGTGCTTAAGAGAACTGAGTAAGTGGGAATGTGTTAGGAAGATTTAGAGACACTCCATTTGAGAGTACAGAATATAGTACACTGTAGTTTCCAAAGTAAATCCCTGCCTAAAAGATTTAAAGGTGCAGAAGTACCAACAAGGAAAGCATGATTTTCAATTGAGTCCTATGTGTATAGGAACATTTTTTTTTTTTAATTCTAAAGGAATTCCTGACACTCCTACACCTTTTATTAAGGTATTTGTCAAAGGGAGATTTTTAGCAGCTTCAGGATTTAGCATAGATCTAGTGGCACCTGCATTGATCAAAAATTAGACTTTACTATCATTCTCTTTAATATCAACAAATGGACCTTTTTGTTTTACAAGAATGAAAGGAAATAGCTGTGTTATCTGTTTAAGGCTATCCTATTTGTTGCTTTCCAGGCAGGGGGCTGCCAAGGGATATTCCAGACAAGTGGGTTTTATTTGTCCTCTGGTAAAGCCTGTGATAAGGGGTGTTGTTTCTGTGCAGGGAGAGGAGTATGTGACAGTTGTTCTGTAATGCCATGTCCATAGGGATATTTGACCCTCCAATTACCACTTTTTCCACAATTAAAACAAATATTACAATGATTTAGTGATTCTCTTGATTGGATATGTTGTGTGCATGCATAACCTTCCTCTGGCAAATGTTGAGAGTATCAAGCTCTGCTTTTTCCTCCACGATCTCCCCAACCCCTCCCTCTGAGTTTGGTTAACTGTTGTAGCTGCACATTTATTTTGTTTATTTTTTTATTTTTCATTTGTTGACCGGGCTAGTCTAGCTGGATATATGTCCATTTTCAGTAGAGGCCCGGGAAGAAAAGCTCCAAGTGATAAAAACGCAGTAATAATATACATAAAGTAAGAGTGACATATACAATCAAGATTATACTAACAAGGCTATACATAACAAAAGTATGAATAACAAAAAGTTGAGACATAGCTAAACACAGCCATATGCAGTATGATACATAAGGTAAGGTACAGAAATCATACTTGATGTACCAAGAGGAATTAAAATTAAAAGTGTCTCTTGGTTACAGTTCCTACTTTCATTGGTAGTAAGCAGCAATTAACTGGTATACAAAGTAGAATTTAAAAGATGTTACTAAAAATGAAGGTGAAAGGATTAGTCAGGATTGCTGCAAGGGCATAACCAGTGTGATTTAAGGTATCTTCTGAGTTTTTGTTTGAAGAGGGGCAAGGAAGGAAGTAATGTAAGTTCATAAGGTAGTAGGTTCCAGTTTTTACCAGCTGTGTTAGAGAACAGTGAGTCCCCTGCCAAGTTGTTGGACTTCCTTATGATAACTGGTAGTTTATTAAAAGATCGTAATGAATTAAGATTTTTATAGGGGATAATGAGGTTTGAAAGTATAGGGGTGTTGTTTGGTTGATTTAGGATCTTGTGGGCTATGGCAAGTTGTGAAAGTTGTAGCAGGTTTTGCAGTTCAAGCCAGCCTAGCTGCTTTAGGTTCTGACAGTGATGGGTTCGGAAGGGATTATCAGTGGCAAATCTGGCAATGTGATTGTAGGAGTTGGCCAATTTGAGAAGATTATTTTTTGACAGGTTAGTATATATGGGGGAGGCATAGAGAAGTGTAGAGATAAGATGGGGGTGGGAAATGGTAGATTTAGCTGCTGATGTAAGGAAGGGTTTAATTTTGTATAGGGACCCCATTTTACTGTTCACTGTTTTTAAAGTGTTATTAATATGGGTGTCAAAGTTGAGGTTGTCAGTTGTAATACCTAGGAGTTTGGTGGTAGAGTCAGGGGATATGAGGGTGCCATTGTTAGATATAACTGAGAAATCAATGGGGTTGAACTTGCGAGTAGGTGTAAAGAGGAGGAGCTTTATTTTTTTGGGATTCAGGAGGAGGCAACTTTTAAGAACCAGGTCTCCACTGTGTTAAATACTTTCTGAGCTAGAGATTGCAGTTCTGATGCAGAGTTGGCTGAACATATGAGTGTTGAATCATCCGCTTATTGTATGCAGGTGGCTTGAGGAATAACTAGGTATAGATCATTGATAAATCTTGAGAATAGGAGAGGCCCAAGAATGGAACCTTGAGGGACCCCTAGGATTACTGGTAGGTGGGAAGAAAGACTATTCTCCCAGAGCACTGCCTGCTGCCTATTGCTAAGGTAGGAACTAAACCATTGTACAGTCCGATTGCTATGTGAAAGAGATTTAAGAATATTTATAAGAAGAGTATGGTTTACCATATCAAAAGCTTTTGAAAGATCTATAAAGAGTGCTGAAGAGAGAGCATTGTCATTACGGTTTCTGTTAATGAAGTCAGTGAAGGATAAGAGGGCAGTAGTAGTACTGTGAAATGGTCTAAAGCCATGTTGGCTGTTAGCTAGTATGTTATGTTGAATTAAATGGTCAAGTAGCTGGTGATGAATACATTTTTCCATTATTTTTGCTAAGGGTGATAGTAGGGCAATAGGCCGATAGTTAGAATATTCATTTGAGTTGCCCCCTTTATGTAGTGGTATAATGTGAGAGATTTTCCAGATATCAGGGATGGTACCCTCATGTATGGTTCTGTTAATGAGGATGGATATTGGATAGGCTACTGCTTTGGCTGCTTTTTGCAAATATTCAGCTGGAATTTGGTCAGCTGAAGGAGTACATGGCTTAAGTTTTTGGATGAACTTAAAGATGAAGTTAGTAGAGATGGGTTGCAAGTGGAAAGTAGGAAGGGGATTAGGAGAAGAGGTAAGAAGGCTAGAGTTGTCAGGGGATAGCTGGCAGACTAGAGCTTGAATGGCCTCTGTAAAGAAGGTGTTAAAGGTATAAGCAGTTTGGTTGGGAGTATTATGATTAGCATCAAGTGGGGTTGGTGTATTGGAGTGACCTTGGTGTAGGAGTTTATTGATACTCACCCAGAACCTTTGTGGATTATTTTGGTTTATTTGCTGTAGTTTGCTATAAAAGTTCCTTTTGTCTGAGAGAATAGCCTTTTTGTTACATTTCTCAACTGTCTAAAAGTTTGCTGGTCGGTTATATTTTGGTAGCTCGCCACCTAGACCAAGATTTGTTTCTGACAAGGATTTTCTGTCTGGTTTCTTTTGTAAGCCAGGGGGCTGGTTTTGACTTGATTCTAATAGATTATTTAGGAGCATGCTGGTCAAGGATAGTTAGGAATTTTTCATTGAAGTATTTGACTGCCTCTTCAAGTGAGTGTGTTTAGAGAGGAGTCCAGTCACAAGCGCTCAACTCACATTGAAATAGCGCTGGGTTAAAGTGTTTACTGGACCTTGGAATTCTATATGTGAGAGGATGGGAAATATCACTTTTTTTGTCTGATAATGTAGGTCAAAGAGTGGTCACTTATATCATCTGGTAAGATTCCTACCTTATATGTTTGGAAATGGTTATTAATAAGAATCCAATCTAAGGTACTCTCTTTATTGTTTGGTTTGTTAATTCTGGTAGAGGAGTTGATGATTTGAGTGAAGCCGTGGAGGTTAATGTGAGAAGTAGGATGTTCGGTGCTGATACACTTCCAATCAATATTAAAGTCCCCTAGGATTATAGTTTCTTGTGGGAAAGTTGATGAAATCCAGCTGAGGATATTCTCAAGTGTTCGAGAATTATTGCCAGGATGCAGATAGATACAGATGATTTATAAGGATTTACGTAAGTTAAGCTGAATTTTGGAAATGAGGACTTCTGCATTGTTATCGAGGTGGATTATAAGATAAAGTGGTAACCTGTAGGCTGTCTTTGAATAGAATTGCTACTCCCCCTCCCTTATGCTTTTTGCAGTCTTGTCTCAATCTATTGTATCCTGGTGGGATAATTTCATTGTCTTGAGTTCTAGGTTTTAACCAAGTTTCTGTTAAACATAGTATATCAAATGAGCGAACATCTAGGAGAGTATGAAGATGGGGAATTTTATTGTTTACACTGCGGATATTGAGATGTGCTATCAGGAGTGAGTTAGGGAGTCTGGTGGTGGTGAGTGGGGTAGAGGAATTGGGATTACAGGATTCAGTTGTTAAGACATTGGTTGGGCCAGGGTTAGGATGGATGTCTCCATCTTTTAAGGATTTTTTTTATCTAAGTATGGGATAATGTGTGTAGCAAATTAGATATTGAACTTTCCTGGCTGTGAGATTGTTGTATTTAATGTGGGCCAGTCTGTGATATTTGGCTAGCAGGTATTTAGTTATGGAAGTTATATGTATATGATTGTAGGAGATAGTAGGAGTTAGAGTGGATGTTTGTTGAGGAGGATAATGTAACTGGAAATATTCCAGGTTTTCAAAGTAGGTTAGGAGGTAGGCTGAGGTTAGCAGAAATAGGAGTGTAGTAATGAGTAATGGCTTAGTTTTAGTTGAGTTAATTATTATGGGCATACTGTTACATTGTTTTAGGGTAATATAAGGGTAATAGGATAGAAGTGAGACAAACAGAAGAGATAATAGTTAAGATTAATTACTTTAAGTAGTGGGATCAAGTGACGACAATAAATTAAGTGGTGAAAGGGTGTGATACGATTAGCTAGAGAAGTGGGAACTTCTAATTGGTAGGATGGGGAAGCCGGTGTGGTTAGGAGGTATAAGTCTAGGACTGGTGGGGATGGGTGGAATTTGGGGGTAGGGGAGTGGAGTGAGCCCGCAGGTCGAATGGAGCGGGTAGAGACAAGAGAAGGAGTAAGCATACAAAAACAATCAGTGAGAAAGCTTTTCAAGGAAGGTAAGTACTGTTACATGTGAGTAAAGAGGTTAGGCAAAGTGAAAGGTGGAAAAAGGTAAAGTAAAAAAGGTGGGGGGGATAGAATGAAGTTAGGTGGGAATTATGGTAGCACTGAAGAGATTTAAGTGGGTTGTACTAACAAATAAACTATGGAACAAGGAATTGGTAGAGTTTGATAAAAGATAGGAGAAAGGATGTATGGAGGTAGGGCTGAGTAGTGGTGCCACCTAGTGGACAAACTATTTATTACAGCAGTGGGTTATAGGAGGGAGAGGGCAGGCAGGGATAGAGAAAGAAAAGGCTAATTGAATTAGGAGCTTTAACAGTATGGAGGAGAGGTACACAGGCTATAAGAGTAAGGCTGCTGGCTAACCGGCTTAGAAGCGAACTTAAACTACATAAAGAAGTTGTCACAAATCAAGATTAAACTTTTAGGTTCAGGAAAATAGCATACATTTTTGCTTCCTTTAGTACTTATAAGGAGCAAGGCAATAAGACACTAGGATGACACAGCAGGTTGGAGAGGGTCCCTAGTCATCAGGCCAGAGGAACTCAGTGTCCAAGGATGGGATCTGGAGCTTAGATAGCTGGGTACTTGTTGTAAAATAAAGTGGGAAAAAGGTATATGGGAGAAAAAGTTGGTTTTAGTACAATATAACAGACAGCATAAAATATACAGATAGTAGACCAACTAAATATCTAAACAGTGAGTTAAGAGGCCAGATACTAAGTCTAAACCATAAATCTCTAAACAGGTGATAAAGGTAAATATGCTCAGTCAAAATCTGTTCTAACAACTTAAAAAAAGAGTTAATTAGAGTTAGTTATTTAATAACTGTTCTTGTCATTCCTCTAATTTTTCTCTTTTTTTCATGGATTAAATTATCTGCAATGTATTGTACTTGGTTTACTAAATGATGGAGACCCAGACTGGGCCAGGTTAAGCATACTTTAGTTGGTCTCGCAACAAGCCATTTACAAATGCAGCAGAGAGTCCACTTGCTGCTCGACCTTCAGTGGGTTCGATATAGCCAGAAAAGGCTTCAAATGCTTCAGTCATTTGTCCCAGGTATGAATCTATATTTTCATTTTCATGCTGTTGTATGGGATTAATTCATGACCAGTTTGGTACAGGGGGATATACTGCAGTAATTGCTTGAAGTAGTCTCTTGTGGGCATTTCGAAATGCCTCTGGGTCAGTATGTTGTGGGACAGGGTCTGGGATATTTGCTTGGTCCCATATTCATTTAAAAAGGTCAGGTGGGATTGAAGTGTCCATAGCAGCTCTTAAACCTTCTATAGTAAGATTTTGTAACTGAATGTGGCCTCTAAATATTTTGGCATATTTTGCAGGATTTGTTCTTATTGAAAGAAAGGAATCTAAAATAGTCTAAAAATCCACTGCTGACCATGGCCATACTATATTTATTATAGTAGGGGCATTATTGTCTCTTTCATGAGCTGGATTTGGAACTTGTCTTAAAAGAAAAAGCTGTGTGAAAACTAACTAATTTTCCTCCTCAGAGGATATCGACAGACTATCTTTCTAATTAAATTTATCAGGTCCAGAGTATCCGTCCCCATCAATTATTATGGAGAATTGTTTTATACATTATTTGAATCATTGATGTTAAGTTGTCAATCTCGCCTTCATTCTTGCTTGATGGGTTCGGAGCCGATCCTCGGCTCCGACTCGGCACTTGCTTTAGCTCGAGAACTCCTTTTACCAGCTCGAGGCAGCCCCATATCCCATGATGCAAGGCAGTAAGTACCTAGATCTCGTTTGCCGCTTCGCTTGGGAGGTCTTCTCTTTACCAGCTCCTGGTAAGTAGTTCACATTTGTGATATTTCAAGCCCCTTTTAGTTTAAAACTAATTTTTTGATAGTTTAAATTTATTTCTACCCTTTTTCTGACAGAAATCCCTGTCTCTTTTAATTTTTTGTTAGTCAATTTTCCCTATCCCATCCCCCCCCCGTTAGGGTGTGTGTGTTGGTGTTTTTATAAAATACCTCTTGGTATTTTGTTTAATTTAATTTTGACTGGTGTGTCTGTGTGTGTTGTGTCGGCACCATGTCTAAGGAGAGGGTTTCAGGTTTTAAGAAGTGTGACTCGTGCTGTCAGAAGATGTCTCTGACAGACGGTCACACTTCTTGCCTGTATTGTTTGGGCCCTCTTCACCTGCAGGACTCCTGTGCTATTTGTCACTCCTTCAGCCAGAGAGTCCTGCAGGAGAGACGAACAAGTTGATTCTCAGGGGTCTTCTTGCCGGAGGGCTCTCCGGCTAAGTCGGCTCCACAAAAATCAACTAAAACTGCCAAGGCCCAGGCTTCTGTTTCTAAGCCTGCGGCCTCGGCCCGACTCGTATTGAGTCGAGATCGCTCGCTGGAGCCGATTCTGATCC
Organism: Protopterus annectens; assembly: GCF_019279795.1. NCBI lineage: Eukaryota > Metazoa > Chordata > Ceratodontiformes > Protopteridae > Protopterus > Protopterus annectens. The sequence continues at coordinate 403,551,398 of NC_056750.1, read as the reverse complement.
ACAAAGCTTCGGCGCCGATGGCTATCGGTGCCGAATCTGTTTTGACCACTGATGTCGGCCCGATCGGCTCCGACACCCATGTGGCCAGGCATCGGTGTCGGCTCCGATCGGCTCCAACACCGTTACTTTGGTAGCTGTATCGGCTCCGCTGGAGCCGATACATCGAGACGCTCTGTCGGCTCCAAGAAGTCGGTGCCGACAGGATCTGTAGTATCGGCTCCGATGGCCCCTTCCAGGGAGAGGTCGAGGGCTCCCTCCTTGGTGCCGGTACTTTCGCTCGGCCGCCTCTTCTATCGAACGGAGCCATCGGAGCCGATCTTCAAGGTCATCCAGGTTGTCAGATCATGACCTAGAGAGAGTGGTCAGTAGATTACTCAAGTCACAGGTACTGGCCCAAATGCTACACAGTCCGTCTCAGCAGACGACTGTTGGTCCACACCCCGTTACAGTTCCTCCTTCAACTCTACCCCAGAGCTTGGAGTTGGAGTCTTCGGCATGGTTACTGCTACGGCTGGAGGACGGATACCCCTTCTGTTCCTTCAGCCCCTACTCTTATCTCCTCTTCCTTAGAGGGATTCGTGGTCGGGCTTCCATGGTCTCCTCCGAGGGGGTGAGTGGCATCGGACCCTTGTCCGAGCCCGCTCTTCCCCTTGGAGCCTCGGCCTTGGTGAGCTCGGCTCCGACATCTGCCTCGGAGACTTCCTTTTCGGTGGTTCCTGGAGTTCCTAGCTCTTCGGAGCGGGTTCTCTCAGACCTGCCTGGGAGGGGAGCATTCGAGGTGATGAAGAGTGTACTGGCCACTGGTATCAGTCAGCAGTCTCTTCCCGTAGCTCCTCCCTCTATGGTACCTGTTGACATCTCTGCCACTTCTCTTGCTACAGGACCCAGAGATCCTCCGCCTCAGGTTTCCCCATTGGGAATTTCCCCCTCTTCCGAGGATTCTCCTGATGTTTCAGGAGATCCTCCTAGGAAGAGGACTTGTAAGAGGAAGCATGTAGACTCCCCCGAGTCTGTCACTTCGGATACTGACTTTGATGAGTCAGAGGGATCCCCTAGATCCCCCTCTGAGGATGTCTCCTTTTCAGACATCCTAGAACTTCTCAAACAGAGGGGAAACTGGCCCACCAACAATCCCTCTGAGGATGAGTCAGTATACCTAGAGGCGTTTGGATCTCGGCCCTCCACCTCCTGGGTGTCTCCGCCTTTCGACCCCCCTTATGCAGGTTATTGCACGAAAGGCGTGGACAGCTCCTGACTCTGTAGAGCCAGTCCCTAGGAGGCCTTCTAAATTTATCACTGCCCCTAGTGACAAACAATTCCTAACCAAGGGTGTCCCCGCTGATGCCATGGTGGTGGCTGCGGCCACCAAAAAGGAACTTGCAGATCCTTCCGTGCCCGCCCATCCTCCTAATAAGGACTCTAGGACCATGGATAGGTACGGCAAGCGGATGTTTTCCTCAGCGACCTTTGCTATGCTCGCTGAATTATCTTTGTCACTTCACCAGACTCCAGAGAGATATCCTGAAGGAGCTGGGAGAAGTAGTTCAGGATCCTACAGCTGCAGGGGCTCAAGAAAAGATTGCTTCGCAGCTAGGAACCCTCAATTCCATTGCTAACTCCTCCATGCGGCTAATATCTTATGCTGCGGATGGAGCGAGTAGAGCCGCAGGCACAGGTGTGGCTCTTAGACGCCAAGCCTGGATGCGGCTATGTGATTTTATGGATCCCTTTAAGGCGCCCTTCACAAATTCTGCCTTTGATGGGTCAGCTTTGTTTGGCCCCCAGGTGAAGAAGACCTTGACCAGGTGTGAGCAGGACGGCAAGACTCTTTCTGCTGTTGGAGTCCGTTTTCCACCCTTCTAGGCCTTATCCCAAAGGACAGAAGGGTGGGAAGATGTGGTTCCGTAAATCCCAAGGAGTCACGCCGGATTCACGTGGTCAGTTTACCCCTAGAGGCAGAGGGGTAACAACAACAGACGCCGCTCTAGAGGCAGAGGGGTCCAAGAACCAGGGAAACAGGGAGCCTCTCTCTGATAAGCCCTTTCAGCATCCCTGAGGTGTTGCCCGGCTGTCCCTCCTTGGAGGCAGTCGGGGAAGATTATCACTGTACCCAGAAGCCTGGCATTCCCTCACTCAAGACAGATGGGTACAGTCGATCATATCCAAGGGTTACATAATTCCTTTCGAGGAAAGTCCCTTCCCTCAAGTTCCCTTCCAGATGTACCACCCGGTCTAAGGGACATTGCAGAGTTAGAAATCGCAAAACTACTGCAAAAGAGCCATTCAGCCAGTTACAATAGACCATTCAGAGCCCGGAATCTACTCAAGGTTCTTTTTGGTCCCCAAAAGACGGGAGACTGGAGACCAATATTGGATCTCAGCAGACTCAACAAGTCTGTCAGGAAGACAAGATTCGAATGGTCACTCTTCAGTCAATTCTGCCCTTCTTACAGAAGGACAACTGGATGTGCTCAATAGATCTTCAGGATGCGTACTATCACATCAAAATTCACAGACGCTCCAGGAGATTTCTCCGCTTCGGCTGGGGTCCAGTCATTTCCAGTTCAGAGCCCTGCCCTTTGGTCTCACTACAGCCCCCAGAGTGTTCACCAAATGCATGGCAGTGGTCACGGCTCACCTGAGACGCCAAGGATTCCAGGTGTTTCCGTATCTCGACGACTGGCTCCTGTCAGCCACCACCAGGCATCAGCTTATACAAGCCAGGGATTACACAATAGACCTTTGTTCTCATTTGGGCATCTCAGTCAACTTCAAAAGTCATCCTTATCGCCCTGCCAGTCTATTACCTTCATAGGCGCAAACTTAAACACTGTTCGGATGTCAGCTACCCTTACAGAACAAAGAGTTTCAGACATTCAGACTCATGTCAGGATCATTCTGGCCAGCAAGAAAGTACAGGCCAGAATGGTTCTAAAGGTATTAGGTCTCATGGCTGTGGCCATTACTCTTCTTCCCCTGGCTCGATTCTACATGCATTCTTCAGTGGATGCTGTTCACACAGTGGTCATACCAGCAACTCCCAATGCGCCACCAGATTCTGGTGACACAAACATGCAAAGAACATCTTGCTTGGTGGATCACATCGCCTCAGGTTCACCAAGGCAGGTGCTTTGTACCTCCGTCCCCGATAGCCACTGTCACCACGGATGCCTCCCTGATCGGGTGGGGGGGTCATTATCAGGGCAGGATGGTTCATGGGACGTGGCAACCGTTCGAGTACCATCTGCACATAAATGTCCTGGAGATGAGAGCAGTGCTTTTAACGCTGCAAGCCCTCAACGACTTTCTTCCCGTAGGGACAATTGCAGTCCACACAGACAACATGTCTGTAGTGTGGTATATCAACAAACAGGGCGGAACCAAGTCCTACCCTTGTGTCGAGAAGCGCTCAGACTTTGGCAATGGGCGATCTCCTCTCATCGGTTTCTGGTAGCAACGCATATCCCTGGGAAAACCAACATTATAGCGAACAGATTGAGCAGAGCTATTCTCATGCCTCACGAGTGGTCTCTCAAACAATCCGTAGCGGAAGAGATTTTTCTGGAATGGGGTCGACCATGTTGCGATCTTTTGCTACTCCCCAAAACAGCAAATGTCCAGACTTCTTCAGCCTCTTCCTCTATCAGGCCATCCCCAGAGACGCTCTGACCCAGGATTGGCCCCAGGGACTTCTTTATGCCTTCCTCCATTTCCTCTGATCCCTCAGGTGATCCAGAAAGCTACCGTTTTGAGAGCCAAATTGATTCTCATTGCCCCTTACTGGCCTCGACAAGTTTGGTTCCCGTTCCTCCATCATCACCTTTTGGTGCAGCCGTGGCATCTGGACCCAGTGCCAGATCTACTGATTCACCAATCCGGTCAGCTGCACCGGTCAATCCCTTGTCTCAACCTCACAGCATGGTTGCTCCACTTCCTTCCTTAGCCAGGCTTCCTTTGATCTCTAACCCAGTTAGAGATATCATAGTAGCTTCACTAAAATCCTCTACCAGGAGGATTTACACAAGCAAATGGAAACGTTTCTCTTATTGGGCTAAGGCCCAAAATATTGATCCTTTTACTGCCCCTGTTCAGGCAGTTCTGGACTTCTTAGCAGAGATTTTTCATGCAGGCTCCTCTTCTTCCACAGTCAGAGTTCAGTTGGCTGCTATTTCTAATTTTCATGTCGGGATAGCAGATCATAATATTATGTCCCATAGGCTCTGCAGGGCCTTTTGAAAGGAATTTTCCTACTAAAGCCTCCAATCAGGAATCCTCCTCCTCAGTGGGATCTAAATTTAGTGCTGACATCCTTGATTCTTCCCCTTCGAGCCAGCTGTTTCTTGTTCCCTAAAATATCTTTCTTGGAAAACGTTATTCCTAGTGGCTATTACATCTGCCAGGAGGGTGTCTGAACTTCATGCTCTTTCGGTTCGACCCCCCTATTTGATTTTTCACAAAGACAGAGTATCTTTGAGAACTAATCCATCCTTTTTACCTAAGGTCGCTTCAATAAAATCTGAATCAATCCATTGATCTCCTGTATTTTTCCTAACTATTCAGATAGAGCTGAACAAAAGCTACATTATCTTGACGCCCACCGTCAGCTTAGATATTATTTGGACAGAACAAAAAAATTTAGAAAATCTGATCAACTTTTTGTTTCCTATGCGGATAATAAAAAAGGCCTTCCTGTTTCTAAAGTGACTTTGTCCAGATGGCTTTCTTCGGTCATCACTGAAATTTATACGATCAGGGGTAAACAGCTGTGCTCAAAACCTAAAGCACATTCAACTAGGAGTTTAGCTACTTCTACAGCCTTTCAAGCTAGACTGCCTTTGGACACTATTTGTGCAGCGCCACTTGGGCCACTCCTCACACTTTTGTTTCCCATTACAAATTGGACTTGGCCTCCAGGGACAGAGCCAGTTTTGGCTCTACAGTCCTCAAGAGTTTGTTCCATTGAGCCACCCAGGATAGAGGTGCTAGGGACGCGGTCCCATCAAGCAAGAATGAAGGCGAGATTGACAACTTAACATTAAGAAGTTATGTACCTACCATAACGTTCCATGTTAGTTGTCTTCTCTCGCCTTCTTTCTTGCGACCCTCCCTCCTTCCCCCTGGCCTGGACAGACCTTGTATAAGAAACTATTATGCTAAAGACCATTCAGACCTGGTCCTTTTTCCATCTGTAAGTTTCTTCTTCCTTTGGGAAGTATTTTATGCTTGGTGTTATTTCCCTTTGTCAACAAACGAGATCTGGGTACTTACTGCCTTGCATCATGGGATATGGGGCTGCCTCGAGCTGGTAAAAGGAGTTCTCAAGCTAAAGCAAGTGCCGAGTCGGAGCCGAGGATCGGCTCCGAACCCATCAAGCAAGAAAGAAGGCGAGAGAAGACAACTAACATGGAACGTTATGGTAGGTACATAACTTCTTATTTTCTCTCCTAGGAAAAGTACAGAACCCCCCCCCCCTTTACACAAAGTAGTATTCCCATATACATTTTTGTAACTTTAGCTCGAGTTCTGTGTGATAGTGGAGATTCAGAAGTTGATTGAGACTGTGAAGTTTGTGCCTGAGGTTGTAAAATTCCTGAAGAAGCAGATGCTATAGTTTGTGTAGTGCTTAATGAGGAGGTAGTTTTAGAGGAATGCCTTGACTGAGAAGGTGGTGTGGTCATAGTGTAAGCTGAAGAAACAACTTGTACTTAGTGCTGCTTGAGTGAATAAGGAGGCAGCAATAATGGTACAGTAAGAATAATTATATTTTTGTATTCTGAGGACTCGCTTTGTTTTATTTGTAATTTTTGTAACTCTGTGAGGAGATATAGTCCATAATCTGTATTTTCGTGATGGCTAGACCACTGTATGAGATTAATAGTTTTATTGGCAGATTTGAACTGAGTTTTTAGTTTAGCTGTATTGTGTTTTAGACTTTGTACTATTGATTACTTTTCTGTGGCTTTTGATTCTATTTACCATGCATTAAAAGCTGTGTATTTTATTACCTTTTTCTTTTAATCTCCTTTGCAGATTGGCTACAATGTCTTTATCAAAGCTTCCTGTAAGGAAGAAAAACTAGCTTATAATCATATTTTGTTAACTTGTTCCATCTTTCTATATATCTGCAACTCTCCCTGTTGCAATAACGGAGCATATATTTTGCTGGAGTGTCCTGTTCTGGTTCTTTTATAATACTAGAGGTTGCTCCCATTTTTAGAGAAATAAATAGATTTTAGAAACAAAATAGATGTTAGTTATTCACTTTCACACATAATAACTTTTTAATTTTTTTATTTGCAAAGAATCCCTTATATCTCTAATCATTTATACAAATGTGCAGACTCCTTTGTTCTGCAAAACCCACTCTCGTATGTCTAAAAACTAGCTTTTGCAAAGTTATTTTTGCAAGGAACCTGCTCACATTCCCATTCATACTCTACAGGTGCAAATTTCTTATTTGCAAAAACCCATTCTCATGCTCAATGATATATATATTTTCTCAAAAATAAATTCCTTCCTTTTCTCATTCTGTTAGTTAATATAAAGGCAGAGATTCATTTCTCTGTAGGGAAACAAAAATTAGATTAATTCATACAACAGAATGTCTGTCAGGACTAACAATGGTGCAGCTTCATGAATTAATACTGTGGAGCAACCAGTAGACAGAAAACTATCACAGGGCCCATATTGTTTATCCACAGTACCCACCCCCAATTTACTCAGAATAATCGATCCAAGTCACGGCACCAAACTGTTAAGGAAATAAAAATTTAATGAAATAATTAAACACTCTTAATAGAGTTTCAAAATTTATTATAACACATGTGTGGAGACTCAGCAATTATAGGTGCATCTCCCCGAACTAATAAACTCAGATCAATTTATAGAATTTAGGAACAGAATTGATAACATTTATCAAACTGGCTGCTGTCATCAACCAATCACAGTTAATACAGTTCAATACTTCTATTCATTAAGACATTATTATGTTTCACTATATTATTTACATGTGGTTAACATAATCTAGAGGAACCTAGTCATCATTTTCCTTAAAAATAGAATGATATTGCCACATGCATAACTTTTTCACGAGCGAGGAGAAAAATTACTGATCAAGCATAATACTGATACTTTGTTGGATACATAAATGGAATTTGCTCATCAAGTCATTTTGAACAATGAAGCATACATTTGTATATGTGCTGCATTTTGTACATTCCTGGACATGAGCAGTTATGTTGTTTACTGCTTAAAAAAATCTGCTGACATGATCGAAAGTCTAGTCATGTGCACTGACCACATAATCACTTCCTCTTTCTCTGACATGCGCAGATCATGCTACACTATGTGTCTCAACTTTCTTATTATTTTTTTTAGAGTAACACCCAACCTCCACTTCATTTTTTGACAACTGTATATTATTGCCATTTAATATCCTCACGCATTTTAAGGGCAATGATGCAGAATGACTTACAGACTGCATGTCTCAGATTACTGGTCAGATAAGAGAAGCATGAGCAACAAACAGAGAGAGATAATTGCATTTCTGCAAGCTGTCATCATAAATAGTTGTATATCATTCAGTGCACTACATCTGAAATTAATAAGTGTACAATCTATTCAGAAGTGTACAACTGCCATATGTTTTATTAATACTGTGGATAATGTTGCAGTTGCTTGTATGCACAATGATTTTTATTCTCTGCCTCAAAGCACTTTCTGTGGCAAGGAAGGATAAGACACCCTTACTGCGTTTTGAAGGTTCATTGGAGTGAGAGCTCAAATGCAGACCTGTGTAAAATATTTCAAGTGTACCAACATACATTTTTGTGTTGTTTATTTAATAGATTTATTTTCTTCCTTTCTCCTAATTTTCTTTTTCTTTTTTAATTCCAGTATTTGCTCTGTGCATGGCTTAGCAAACACAGGGGAAATAAAGAAATACAATAAATGTCATGTTATCATTGCTTATCTAGCTTCCGTGGCACTTAGCAGTACACAAACCTGGACTAGTGGACCACACAGGAAGCAGACAGAACACTTGCAGACAGGGCATAGATATTCTAAATGTCAAAAAGAATACACTGTTGCACTTTTTGCTTTCCATTGTGCAACACAGCTAAGCAACATTGCTCAGTGGTTAGCAGCCTTTGCCTGCAGACAGGAAGCAGACAATCAACAATTTCAAAATGTATACATTGTATCAACTGTGTTTTGGGCACTGCACAAACATGGTAAGTGGTGTTGTGCAGCGGTTAACACACAGAAGTGATATCCTGGGCTCTAATGCAGGAAGTGCAACATATGTTTACTGTTGTGACAGTTCAGTTTATAGTAATAACTAGGAAAATATCTGTGTGTTAGTTCAATATTCCTTTGGCAGCAGGTGTAAATGTAGGCCTGCCATACACATTGTCCTGGGTTCTAATACAGGAAATTCAAGACATTATTACTGTGGTTCATTTTCACATTATATTAAATATCACTTATAAGAATTCATACATAATTATAAATAGTGGAGCTGATATGAATTATATGTAAGAGGGATGACACCCTTACTGTGTTTTGAAGGTTCAGATGTATGACTGAGGGTATACTGTCTACTATGTTTCTGTAAGTATAATTCTGCTATGTGGACTTAGATGGCCTTCACACTTAAATAAGACACCTACACAAATGCATCTATATACAAGGACCTAGATCACACACATACATGGTTAACACCTCAGTCTGTCGTCTGTATTTATAAATAATTCATGACTATGTCTGAGAAGCACTTCTTCTGTTGCAAAGATGGAAAATCACCACTACTGAAGAAAATGTTTTGTCCCTTATGCATAGGTTTGAATCCCACAGTGCAGAAAATCAATTTTAGCAGTGTATATAGCCAAACAAACATATGTCAGGTCATGAAATTTATGTCCCCATTGGATATATGCAAAGTTAATTCACCTAACAGTTACAGCAGCACACATCCCTCAAATTAATGCCAAGTGTCAAATTAACCTTCCAGTTTCCAAAACGTATTTCCTGTATGGTTGGCACTGTTGCTCTCCACTTAACCCTGTGCAAATGCAGTTGGCATCATTGCTTGGGTCTGCACACTACCAGTAAATGCAATAGCTGGAATTGGCACAAAATCATTATTTGCCATTGCACTGCTTTGGGATTAAACATGTCTGGTGTTAGAGGAGAAGGCGTCAAATTTAGGGCACAGAGATGGGGTGTTCAGGAATCTAGAATCTACGATGGACTCTTGGTAAAGTGACATAGCCAAATGCTTTTGCAAGGGGATTATTCTGGTACCCAGTATAAGTATGAGGCTTGGAATATCTGGCCAAGGCTGTATCCAGTGCAGTTCACAACCTAAAATGGTGCAAGAGGGATATGCTCAACCAGTGGTTGGATGAGATCCAAACTAGCAACATCCCACAGTTGTGTAAATATGCTAATAAAGAGAATTTATAATGCACAGAAAGCTACATATAGGCAAGACTGGTATACATAATGTTCTGTTATTTTCTTTTCTTTCACAGCTAATTCTGAAATAGATATGAATAGGCAGGCCCATGCTAAGAGTCTAGAAAGACTGAGGGGAGCAAGTGATATATATATATATATATATATATATATATATATATATATATATATATATATATATATATACATACAGCACAAGGGAAGTATTATTGCAGCTTTAAAATTTAAAGAAAAATGTTTTTTTCTATACAGGCATATCTTAACTGTAAAAGCAAGTATGCATGCATAAGTCTATAGCACCAGCCAAATTTAGGAGTCAAATGTAAGACTGTAGTCAGAGGTTCTGGGTTTAAATACATTGAGTAACAAGTATAAAATACTGCAATTTTTTAATAATATTACAGAAATTAAATTTTACACAAGTGGCACAAATGCCCTTCCATTAACTTTAATCTGTATAATTGGACCAAGCATGTGTGCAATATCTGCCATTGCAAGGATTACTTTGAGAAATCTTTAATTATAGTTTGCAGTTGTTAGGAATTATACTTACATGTAAAACTTCAGCTAAAGTAGTTGTATTATTGTCATAATGCATTGTATGTCACATATGATGATACTAATTTTGTCTCTTTGTTTTCTCTCACCCGAACCCTTGTCTGTTTCTTTTATTTTCTATTACGTGTCATCAAAATGTCTCCATGTCACAAATCACTAAATGCTTCACAGCACAGGGAGGTAGGCCTAGCCCAGTGGCTCAGCCTGCCTCAAATCCACCAGCTCTGGCACCAACACCCATCACATCTGGGAACCAACCTGGCAGTACTGTCTCTGCTGCCCTTGCACTACCTATACACGTAAGTAGAACTACCCTGGAAGCTGGTGCTGTGGTAACCTCTGGGATTACTGGCCGAAGTGGGGATTTTACCCTCCAACAGGAGATGGCAGGGTTGGTGCGTAGGGTCATGCACAGCACCATGGGTGTATGCCTGCACCAGATGGAAAGGCTGCTCTCCCTCATGATCTGTAGGCGGAGTAGTCAAGCACTCCAGCAGCCAGTGGACTAAGGAGACAGTGATGGCAGTCCTGTGGGTGAGAACTAGATTCTCCCTGTCCCCATGTTTAATGGGAATGGGCTTGCATTGTCCCCTCCTTCATCCCAATCATGTTGTCCCCCAAACTTTTCTGTCCCTCACCATCCCTATGTCTTGTCTTGTTTGTCCTGTTTGTTTGCATTTGCTTCCTCACCTACCCAGCGTACCTGACCCAGTGTCCCTTACCCAACATTCTTCTGTTACAGAAGAAAAAAAATCGGCACCTGTCCCACCAAAGAAATATCGTCCCATACAAATCTCCCATTTCACACACTTCTTGACACACTTGATTTGGTCCAATTGGCTACATAACATGATTGCATTGTTGTCATTCCTCTTTCTGGAGGTGACAGTCCAAATTCAGCTAATATTCTGCACATATTTTTTACACTGTTGAAGAAATGGATAGCTATGGTACTTGCCTACCTCCCTCCTGCACATTCCTATGTTGCTTTCCCTTTGTTCTTCTCCCTACTTGCCCCATTTTACCACTTTCCTATCTACCCCATTTTGACATCTATAATCTGATCAAAAATTAGAATCACACACAATACATATAAGTAACAAAAAGAAAACCAATGGAGCCCTTCACTTTTTGGCCTGTATGTTTGCTCTGAGTGTGGCATCATGCGCCAATGCTAAATGATGGTGAAGAGCTCTTCTGTGGTGCTGTTACATCCATGCAATGCCACTTAAACATGCTGTGCTATGTCAACACACAGTAACAAACAGTGAATGCAGTATAAAGAATAATTTCATTGCATTATCACTACTTATTTAAAATTATTACATACACCTGGATTTGAACCCTACATCATCTGGGCTCCAAAAAGAATGTGTTAATGCATTTACACCTGCTGCCACAGAGTCAACTAAGCAGCAGCTGTGCTTCATCCCCTCAATACTGAGAACTCTCAGAATTTTAGCTTAACTATGTGCAAACAGGGAAATCAGTAGAAATGTATATCTCACATGCTCAAACACTTTGCCAACCAGCATGCTCAGTGGTGGCTATGCAAAGTGGACAATGGTGTGCATTACTTTTGATTACTGTCCATTTAGTCTTCATGCCATGAAACCACATGTGGAAGCACAAATAAAATGAAGGCACAATCTAAGAAAATGACACATATTAACAATGCAGCCATTTGTTACTCCCCCTGTGCACTGTAACCTTGGTCTGTCAATACTTGTTCACAAATATATAAATTACACTACAAAATTAAATAATAAATGTTGTCTTATATACTATGCACAACTTTATAATGACAATGCACATTCAGATTTTCCAGTACCTTTATTAATGTGGACACCTGTTTGCATATACTTTGCAAAGCTGTCTCTTAAAGTATGCCTGCACATTGGAAACTCATCAATCAGGTACATACCTCTCAACTGTCCCTGATTTTGACTCAAATTTTAGCTCTGTCCCTCTTAATCCGTCTTAAAACTAGTGACTTTTGGAGGAAAGGTGGTGAATTACACTTAATGAATAATGACAATAATTATGAGTTATAAACTTCTTTTACTTCAGAAAATGTGTATTAATGCATATGCTCTGATTCTGTCAATGTTTCAAGTTAATAGCACTAATATTTTAAAAGTGTCCCTGATTTTTTCATGACTTGTCCCTGATTCTGTTGAAATTTGTCCCCGATTGGTTGAGAGGTCTGATCAGGTAACATGGAAAACTTTAATATATTGACAGTTGGATATGACTAGCTGTCCATTTCATGCAAGCCTTCCAACATCTTCACTCCAACATTCACTGCCATTGTCATCCCCTATAATTTGTCCTGCAGCCTTGTAAAAGTCAGATTTGTGCTGTGGTGCTTGTAATAAAAATAGAGTTCTTTTGTCATTGTGCTTAGGTAGGGGTTCTGTTTTCACTGCTGAGAAATAGATACCAAACAATAAAGGGACCAGCACAAATTCCTGTGGTATGCCACTGGTGACAGCTCTACTAGTAGAGGTTGATTCACCAACTTTCACAGTATGTGTTCTGTTGGTGAGCCAATTAGCTAACCATCTAGCGACATAAGGGTTAATCCCCAGCTGGGAGAGTTTTTCAATGATATCTGATTGTGTCAAAACCCTAGTCCAGATTAAGATAGGCAGTATGCACTGTCTTACTTTCATCCAGGCCTATCACACAGAATCAATGAGCTGTGACATCACCACAGATTGACCATGGCATGACTCAGGATATACACCTACCTGGCAAGGTTGGATCCATACTTCAACACACCCTCTAGGCTAAATATGTTCCCATAGAAGGGTGTACATCAACATGCATCCATCTGAGTGGGGGGGAGTAGCACTTGATGCATGCATGTATAGACACATCCTGACTGTCCTCATCTGTGAGGTAGATCAACATTTAATCATGGACCTTTTCTAAATGGACACAGGTAATATCCTGGTTGTGTGCAGAAGATATGTGTGAGTTATTAATGCTACATCCATGCATGTTACATCTATTAGATGTCTTCAGGAAGGTCATTGAGGGCATGCATGATGACAGCCTGTCATTCTGTGGAACTTGACCAGGCCAAGGTATTTGACACAAATCCACACTGAGGTATTAACTCACCATTGTCACAAGTGGCCATAAACACCTATATCACTAAGTGGGTAGACCACTTGATCACATACATGGCATCTATATATGTTGAAATGTGTGAAGTGACCTATATCTTGAGTGCAGCAATCAGGTATGTACATCAAGGCTGTGTGCTAGGCCCTTTTCTGTCCATTATTTAAGTCATAAACATCAAGAATGACATATGCATCCTGTGTCCCAACTGCTGTCTGGAGTACTGCAGGTTTTGGGCAATCATTGACTCTAACTGTGATTTTAGTATAATACAGACAGTATCAACACACATCAAAGATTGCTGCCACAGCCATAACAACACATGAGATGAAAGAAGAACATGTGGGAGTGTGTTATGTTATGAAAACAAATGCACAACCCAATGATAATGTAGACATCACACCCCTATGAGCAGGCCAAGTAGTATGTGACCTATGTTCTGGAGTAGATGGTATGTGGAATGTCCACAAGCATGTGGCCACAGTGGTGACTACTCCATTGTATGTAACACAACTTCTGAGTATGTACTGGGCATATCAAAGGTCATAATACCTCCATAGTTCACAGACTTCCTCACACCAATAACTGAGTACAATGCACCCTTCTTCATGTACATCTCTACACATCTTCCACTGATGTGTAACTGAAGAGCACCACCTTTGCCCCAGTGAGCTCTCACACATCTTATTGGCCATACATAGGTATTCTTTTTGTTGCATAAACTTTATTACTGATGGTGTGGAACGCCCATCAAGTGTTATACTGGATGCATGTGTGATGCCTGTTCCAGTGTTGCAAACAGTACATACATAGCTGTTTGACAACATTGATGGCATGGATTACATTAGTGACAGTGTGGATTATGCCATATATATGCCATGCACACCAGTCAACTAGCCTGCATTTATAATAATGTCACATACAGGTATAGTAGTGTCCCTACTAACATCTCCAGCAGATGATACAGGGTTAGGACTGTGTGCTTGATTACCCTCATAGATTGCTGACATATCATAATAGTTGTACAAGTGTGTTCATGCAGAACCATCGATGACCATTCAGAATCACATATGTTATGTCAGAGGCATGGAATTACTGGTGGTATTATTCTCATACTGTTTATGGTTGTGCATGCTTCTGTTTACTGTTGTCTATTAGCCTGTAACTCTGTCCCACGTGTTGGAGACCTCTGCTGACATTACAGTCATATTCCGGCAAATCGGTTTGCACAGCTTCACAATATGCACCCAACCCGTATTGTATACAACATCCCTGATAGACCAACGTCATCTCCATTGTTCATGTCAGGATGCTTATATCACAAGGACATCTTCTCCATTATGTCACCTTGTCTGAAAGTCTTATCATATACATTTGCACTGTGCAGTCCATGCTGTACCAAGTCTATATGTGATTAGTGTTCCTGCTACAGCTGTCCTCCATTTACATGCCCTCATCTTTTCTACATTACGATGTTTCACCTGTCTTTTTCCCTGTGTTTATTCCTACAGTTCATCTGTATGTCCCTATTTAATGTGCACACTTCCCTTGACTGTTTATTTTACATGGCAGTCCATGTACCATTACAGATCATTTACACAACTTCTGTCGAGAATGCCTGAAATGGTATTCCATAATACTCTGCAGTATATACACTGTCTGCGTTTGGACTATATACATTGCTATATTATTAACCCTGGTAATGACTGTGAAATTCTGCACAATCTTGCAGATGTAGTTTACCTAGATCTATATGCCTGGTGCTGTCTGTGTTGCTTTACATGGTTTTCTGGCCAGCAGCACTGTTGCTAGCCATGAAATTGCACTTTTTTACATTTAAATTTCATGAGCGGCATGAATATGTAATTAGTACTGCTGCTCACACCATAAACACAAACTCCGTGTAGGCTTTGCTTGAAGTCTACATGGAGTTTATTGAATCCCATAGATAGTTTAATCAATATCTTGAGGTCCTTAATTATTATTTTGGTGGTGGCCAGATACTTTGGTTTCCCTTTGTGTCGTAAGCTTTTTTTTTATTGGGAGGTTTCTCCTGTGTATGAATGCTTGTCCTCTACTTCCGTCCTAATGTTTCATTAATTACCCCCTTGTAGTTGAATTTAAGCCATCTAATTTAGATAATATGCATATCTGTGAAGATTTTCTCTTCAGCCTTAAGGTCTCTTTCTTTGTCTTCTCCCTTCTGCCAATGTTTCCATTTTGAAAACATAGCCAATGAAACTAGCTCATTTGGTAGTATTTAACTATCCAGTATGGTGTCTTGCTTTGACACAGTTCTATTTTTTTCCAGCTGAATTAATAAAATGAGAGATATAGCACCTTAACCCTTTCAGTTCTTCTTATTTATTTATTAACTTTGCTGACAAGCTAACAGAGTGGATGGGCTAGTCCACAAGCCATTTTTACACATGACCTGTGACAGTTAGAAATTCACAAGGTTCAACAGATAGTTACAATTCTTTGTTATTTGTACACTTCAGTGACTGTGACAGTTCATTTGCAGAACAACAGTGGTGTGACTTAGGGGAGATAAATATAGATAATGATACACTGTATTTGTACAATTTGAACAGTTTGTTTACAGAACAACAATGGACGTCTTAGGGGAGACTTACGCCTGGCCTATAGAGCAACCCAAGACCCAAACCTAATGAACTTACTGCATATCCATAAATCAAATGGCTACCAGTTCCAGGGACTTAAATATGGCCTGCTACTTTAAATAAGACATGCTGGAGGGACAGATTTTTCTCCCACCGACTGCCATCTCTTTGGAACAGGCTACCAATTCATGTGAAACAGAGCATCTCTATGACACTGTTCAAGAGGAACTTAAATGAATGGATGGGGCACTGTAAATTCTTACTAGGGATAAGTGCCCATAACCATCCTGGACATGGGCAGTCATCACTAAAAGCAATCTTGGGTATTGACTAGTACCTCTATGGTATTACATTGGGTTGAAACGGCTAGGCTTAAAATGGCTTCTGGGTTGATAGCCTAGTAATCTCCTATGATCCTATGACATGTGGGAGATGCAATTAATTACTGATGAGAATAATGGTTTAGAGTTTAAAGAGAGAGTAACATACAGGTTTATAGAAGGAAGATCTTGAAAAGATTAAAGCAGGAATAGAAAGCTGTGTTTGCAAAAGTAAATGTATCAAATAACTGTACTAATGCAGTTTAGAAGTAACATAGTATTTAGGTGTGCATATAGTCCTGGAACAGCATATTTCACCTCAGGGAAACTAACCACTTGGCCACCATGGCAAACTTTGCCCTTTCCCCCACTGTAGTGCAATCTCGGTGTTGACATATTTAGTTGGGAGGTGTGGGGGGCACAGTCCACGACTTTTGTAGGTTCAATTTGCTTCATTTTTTGTTTTAGTTATTGGTGACCAAGTGATTAGTTTCCTGGAGGTGAATTATGCTGTTCTTGGAGTTCATTCATTTAAATTTTCTCTGAAGTCGTCTTGTTATGCGAGTTGACATTATGTTAATTCATTATTATGACATAGATATATATATTTAAACATAGTATGGTATCTTGATTTTGGTCTGAAGAAGCATTATGTGAAAGCGCTTACCAGTGTGCACAATAAAGAACGTATTTATCTTAAGGACTGCTTCTGTGGATTTATACATTTTTGTGAGCTGCGTGGTCGCTACCACTGTTTGGATTATTTCTGCTGTTTTTATTGTTTTATATTTCCACAGTGGTGCGTTTACCCTGGAGAGTGTTTTGTGGTACTGTTTTATATATATATTTATATACAGCAGTTAATTATGTTGGTTATTATTTTCCATGCAAACAAATATGTTGGATATACGTTCCATCTTATTTAAGTATGGGATAGCATAGTTTGTGAGTGGGTGGCACATGGTCAGTTTTGAGTTAACAAGGCTGACAAACTGAATATACATGTAGGTCTATGGGAGGTGAGGAAGAGTTACAAGATTATTGTGGTGACAGAAGGGTGTTTGACGAGAGTGAATCTGAATGGGAAGAGAGGAATAAAAGAAAATAGCCAATAACTGATGATAGAGAGTATGAAATGCATTAGGTAGGAAGTAGGTAGGTATAACAAGGGTATAAAGAAGTTAGTTAAACAGAATTTGAACACGATCAGTGCTAAGAGTCGAGAAAAGTTTTAGTTCTGTTTTAAAGGTTGCAGTGTGTTTCATTTGCCAGAGTGTTAGTGGGAAAGATTCCAGATTTTAGGGATATGTAAAGAGTACAGAGTATCATTTGAGATGTTTTTTGGATTTGGTTACTGCTAGGAGGCATTTCTCAGTGATTGAAGGTGATGGTTTGGCTGTTAAAGTTGTAAGATATATTTTAGACTAGGGGTGTTTTTGAGTTTGTAGATTAGGTTTGTACCATGGTTAGTTGTGATGCAGTTAAATCGTAAGACAGTTCAAGCCAGTGTTCCTGTCTGGGACATATTGGCAGCAAACCCTGTTATTTTGTGTTTATAGCACTATTCAAGTAAATTTTGGGGCAGATTGCAGGTTCACAAATATAGGCACAGCGCACAGTAGTGCTGGTAACAGGAGAGTGGATGGTATAGTTTTTTTTCATTAAGTATGAGGATTAGCTTGGCTATGTGGAGGTCACCAGGTTTCTGATTTTTCTTTTAGCTATTTCAGTCATGTGGTGACCGAATTTCATATTAACATCTATTATAACTCTTAGGAGCTTTATAGAGGTTACTATGCCATTTCTGGCATTACTACTGGATGTTCATCTGAAAGGGATTTTTTGTGAGGTGACTACTTGTTATGAGTGAGTACAATGAGGTTAGATTTTTTTTTGGATATAGGAGTAGTTGTACTTCAGTTTCCAGGCATCTATAGATAGGAAATGTTGCTGTTTTTTTATTTTTTATTTTTGCATGTCATGTGTATTTTTGTAGAGCATATGAAGAAGTCATTGTCACTATACTGGATTATAGTGGCTTGTTTACAGGCTATGTGAAGGCCATTTATAAATATATTGAAGAGTAAAGGACCTAGAAAAGATTTTTTGTGGACTCTCACAGCTATAGGTAAAAAGGAAGTGCCATCACTTTGCTCTTTGACAGCTTATTGTCTATTGGACAAGTAGCTGTCAAACTAGGCAAGAGTTGTAGGATGAAATTGTAGAGTTTACGTTTTCTAGATTAATTTTGACCTCAGCCTTGTTGCAGTGGGATGGGTGAAGTTTGAATTCTTTATATGCTGTTGTCTCGATTTAATATTGTTTTGATTTTACAGCCCCTCTATTTTAGTTCCTTGTAGTAATTTCCATTATATTTATACTTTACAGCGATGAATTCAAATTTAACTTTAAGTGCTTAAACATAAGAATAGAAGAATAATCAACAGTAAAACAGTAAATATGAACAGAAAGTGGTAAGAAACTGGCTAAAAGTAAGGCCAAAATTACACCTTATAAGCAAGGCCAGATGATTTTGAGGTTCCAAAGTATAGCCCTTGACCTGCAAAGAGCATTCACCAGAACATTCATGGTTAACTCTTAGAACCTCTAACAGCCCCAGGGAGAAGCATACTGGGCACAAATGGACCAGCACCAGGATCACATTCTGTATGCTAAGTGGACACAAGCAATGGAGAGCAAGATGGACCAGATCCAAAGCTTTGCAGACTCCACAGGATCACTGTAATTTAAATTAAAGCACCTATGTATTGATATAATCTTGATTAGATGGATAGCTAGATGGCTAACAAATTGGACACGACAAGTATCATACAGTAATTGGACAGGTGAAATTCTAGGTTACAGTCAGGGTGTCCCACAGGGCTCTTTCCCAGGCCCATACTTCTTTAGGTTGTATCTCTACAGTCTGTATGCAGATTACTTGAAAATGGTAAACAGACTACAAATGTTACAGATGGGGCATGTGGGCAAAAGAACGTGACTAAATTGACCATTTGGGCACAGTGGAAAATTATGCTGGTAAATACATAAAAAACTAAGCTTATGAGATTTGGGATACATAAACTAAAATGTTAATCTTTAATAGAACACATAGTGATTGAAACTGTAGATTCCTTTAAGGACCTGGCTATATGGGTAAATTAAGCTTTGAGTTTTTATAATCATATCAAACGATTGGTTAATGAAAGCTATAAAATTATAGTTTGTATAAAAAGATTTATAAAGTCTAGGAAATCAGAAATGATGAAATCATTATTTTAAGTTACATTAGACCCAAACTAGAGTATAGAATAACAATATGGAAACCTTTTAAGAAAACACATATGAATAAATTTGAATCATTACAGTGAAAATATGCTAAAGATATTCATGGATGTGAGAAATTAGGTTATTATGAAATACTAAAATACCTAAACTTGTATAATGTCTCATACAAGTATTTAAGATGAGAGATAATTCAGGTGTTTAGGGCATTTTGAGACAACTACTTCTGGGAATGTTTGGGGTTATCAAAAATTAGTAGGGAATAATCAAATAACCTATGTAGAAGACTATAGTGGAATAAGAAGTGTACTAATTGGTTCTTTGAGGGAGTAGCCAATGCATGGAATAGATTGCTAAATTTCATTAAAGTAGTTTCGATGTTTTAACAACCCAGCCACCGAGGATGCACAAGCCAGTGCATTTCCTTGTGCCGGTCCCAAGCCTGGATAAATGGGGAGGGTTGCGTCAGGAAGGGCATCTGGCGTAAAAATTCTGCCACATAACTTATGACGCAAAAATTTCATATTTCCATACCGGATCGGTTGAGGCCCAGGTTAACAACGACCGCCACCAGTACTGTTAGCCAACAGGGTGCTGGCAGAAATTGGGCTACTGTTGGCTGAAGGAGAAGAGGAGGGCGAAAGCATGCCCGAAGGCAGGAAGAGAGGAGGAAGGTTAGGAGTATAGCAGTGAGGGTAGGAACTTTGAATG
The DNA here is from genome assembly GCF_019279795.1 of Protopterus annectens. Lineage (NCBI taxonomy): Eukaryota > Metazoa > Chordata > Ceratodontiformes > Protopteridae > Protopterus > Protopterus annectens. The sequence continues at coordinate 403,531,288 of NC_056750.1, read as the reverse complement.
TTGGCAGTATGACTGGTATAGGAAGAGAGCTAGCTGATATGATGGAGAGAAGGAAGGTTGATATATTGTGCGTGCAAGAGACCAGATGGAAGGGAAGTAAGGCCAGGTGTTTAGGAAACGGGTTCAAATTGTTCTATCATGGTGTGGATGGCAGGAGAAATGGGGTAGGGGTTATACTAAAGGAACAATATGCCAAGAGTGTTTTAGATGTGAAGAGAGTGTCTGATAGAGTGATGTTTATGAAGCTCGAAATTGATGGTGTAATGATGAATGTTGTTAGTGCATATGCTCCACAAGTTGGGTGTGCGATGGATGAGAAAGAGAAATTTTGGAGTGAGTTGGATGAAGTTGTGGTGAGTGTACCCAAGGGTGAGAGACTAGTGATTGGAGCGGACTTTAATAGGCATGTTGGTGAAGTGAACAGAGGGGATGAGGAAGTGATGGGTAGGTATGGTGTTAAGGAGAGGAATGCAGAAGGTCAGATGATTGTGGATTTTGCAAAAAGGATGGACATGGCTGTGGTGAATACGTATTTTAAGAAGAAGGAGGAGCATAGGGTGACGTACAAGAGTGGAGGAAGATGCACACAGGTGGATTATATCCTATGTAGGAGGGCCAGTCTGAAGGAGATTGGAGACTGTTAAGTGGTGGCAGGGGAAAGTGTAGTTAAGCAGCATAGAATGGTGGTCTGTAGGATGACGTTGGTGATCAAGAAGAGGAGGAGGAGTGTGAAAGCAGTGCCAAGGATTAAATGGTGGAGGTTAAAAAAGGGTGATTGTGAAGTGGAGTTTAGGGAAGAGTTAAGACAGGCACTGGGAGGCAGTGGAGAGTTACCGAATAGCTGGGTAACTGCAGCAGAACTAGTAAGGGAGACTGCTAGAAAGGTGCTTGGTGTGACATCTGGAAGGAGGAAGGAGGACAAGGAGAGGAGACCTGGTGGTGGAATGAGGAAGTACAGGAGGGTATACAGAGGAAGAGGCTGGCGAAGAGAAGTGGGATTGTCAAAGAGATGAAGAAAGTAGACATGAGTATAAAGAGAGAGTTGGCGAAAGCTAAGGATAAGGCGTATGGAGAGTTGTATGAGAGATTGGACACTAAAGAGGGAGAAAAGGACCTGTACTGATTGGCTAGACAGAGGGACAGAGCTGGGAAAGATGTGCAGCAAGTAAGGGTGATAAAGGATAGTGAGGGAAAGGTACTCACAAGAGAGGAGAGTGTGTTGAGTAGATGGAAAGAGTATTTTGAGAGGCTGATGAATGAAGAGAATGAGAGAGAAAGAAGGTTGGATGATATGGGGATAGTGAATCAGGAAGTGAAACAGATTAGCAAGGAGGAAGTAAGGACAGCTATGAAGAGGATGAAGAATGGAAAGGCTGTTGGCCCAGATGACATCCCAATGGAAGCATGGAGGTGCTTAGGAGAAATGGCAGTGGAATTTTTAACTAGATTATTTAATTAAATTTTGGAAAGTCAGAGGATGCCTGAGGAGTGGAGAAAAAGTGTTTTGGTACCTATTTTTAAGAATAAGGGTGATGTGCAGAGCTGCAGTAACTACAGAGGGATAAAACTGATCAGTCACAGCTTGAAGTTATGGGAGAGAGTAGTAGAAGCTAGGTTAAGAAGGGAGGTGATGATTAGTGATCAGCAGTATGGTTTCATGCCAGGAAAGAGCACTACAGATGTGATGTTTGCTCTGAGAGTGTTATTGGAGAAATACAGAGAAGGTCAGAAGAAGTTGCATTGCATCTTTGTAGACTTTGAGAAAGCATATGACAGGGTGCCTAGAGAAGAGTTGTGGTATTGTATGAGGAAGTCGGAAGTGGCAGAGACGTATGTAAGAGTGGTACAGGATATGTACGAGGGTAGTGTGACAGTGGTGAGGACTGCAGTGGGAGTGACAGATCCATTTAAGGTGGAGGTGGGATTACATCAAGGATCAGCTCTGAGTCCTTTCTTATTTGCAGTGGTAATGGACAGGTTGACAGATGAGATCAGACAGGAGGCCCCGTGGACTATGATGTTTGCAGATGACATTGTGATCTGTAGTGAGAGTAGGAATCAGGTTGAGGAGACTCTGGAGAGGTGGAGATATGCTCTAGAGAGCAGAGGAATGAAGGTCAGCAGGGCTAAGACAGAATATATGTGTGTAAATGAGAGGGAGGGTAGAGGAATGGTGAGGATGCAAGGAGTAGAGTTGGTAAAGGTGGACGAGTTTAAGTACTTGGGATCAACAGTTTGGAGTAATAGTGAATGTGGAAGAGAGGTGAAGAAGAGAGTACAGGCAGGGTGGAATGGGTGGAGAAGATGTCAGGAGTGATTTGTGACAGACAGGTACCAGTAAGAGTGAAAGGGAAAGTCTACATGACAGTAGTGAGACCAGCTATGTTATATGGGTTGGAGACAGTGGCACTGACAAAAAGGCAGGAGTCAGAGCTGGATGTGGCAGAGTTAAAGATGTTAAGATTTGCACTCGGTGTGACTAGGATGGATAGGATTAGGAATCAGTTTATTAGAGGGTCAGCTCATGTTGGACAGTTTGGAGACAAAGCAAGAGAGACGAGATTGCGTTGGTTTGGACATGTGCTGAGGAGGGATGATGGGTATATTGGGAAAAAGATGCTAAGGATGGAGCTACCAGGTAAGAGGAAAAGAGGAAGGCCTAAGATAAGGTTTATGGACGTGGTGAGAGAGGACATGCAGGCGGTTGGTGTGACAGAGCAAGATGCAGAGGATAGGAAGAAATGGAAAGAGATGATCCACTGTGGCAACTCCTAATGGGAAAAGCCGAAAGATGATGATGAGTTTCGATGTTTTAACAACAACCTGGACAATTATTATGGGAATAACTGTTTTGTTATATTGGCAGGATATAAGGGCATTAGTACCCATGCCTCATACATTTGTATGTATACCAAGTAGCCAAGCTGCAGAGTTCTGCATAGTTGCAGGTGGCCAGGTTCTTTATCTGGAAGCCTTAGCTACAGGGCATTGCATTAGTCAAGTCTGGAGTAAACCAAGGTATATACCACCTCTGGAAGATCTGCAGCTGGAATAAGGTCCATGATAAGGGTGATATTTTTCAGATGGACATGTGGATTTGACTATGGCTAATACCTGAGCTAATTGTCAAAGATCACCTAAAGATTCTGCACCTGATCTGGATTTGTCAGTACAGCTGTTTAAGGTGTTGTAGAGGGTTGTGTATGATGCACTAACAGGTTGCAACAGGGGCTGGAGGTGAACCTAATATATAGTTTCCAGTTACATGACAAAGGATAACTATTCAGAGCACCACAGTTGTCATTTTAGATGTCCTTAAAGATGGTATCATATTTCACTAGATTTTAAATGGTATAACTGAGAAATGCTGAAGCATTATGGCCAATGCAAAAAAGTGAGTGGGTAGCATGTAGCTTAGCACACCTGGCAGGAATGTTTGTAGAATAATGTGTAGCATATTTCTACTCCGTCTGTTTTTACCACTTGATTGAGCTTGTTCATGTTTATGAGGTGTAGACGTTTTAATATCCAATTATTAGCTGAGACATAAGTTTTCCCAGTCAATAGAGAGAGAGAGAAAATTAGTAACTATTTTCTGTTATGGAAGGGTTATTATACATGTAATAGAGAAGTCCCCATATTCTTAAGATGACTTGGAGGGAGTGTGATAACATCATACAAAATTGCATTTTGTCTTGTTATTTGTAATCGTGGAGTGGGGTACTTTATGATTGCAGTTTATTTCTATAGTTCTGCTTTTAAATTTTTGATTTATAAAAATGGGCATGCCATGTCCTTACTGAGTGGGCTAAACTAGGTTGAAGGAGTTTTATCCAGGTAGTTTTACAATGTAAAACATGTCTTTAAATCATGCTTCTTTAACGGTACATACTGCAGTTCCTTCAAAGGCAAGATAGGTCTGTAGTTAGCTTAGTTTCCTTTGTAGCCTATGGGCATTGATGAATTCCACCTTCAGCTTATTATTATTTAAAGAGTTCAGCTTGGGATGTCCAATAGTTTGACCCCATATGAAAAGCACTAGGGAGAATAAAAGCATTCTGTTCTGTGTCCTAAAGTATGAGTAAAAGAATTTCAGTTTAGATTTTACTTTTCTATTGTAAATAAGTGCATCATTTTGTGTTATCTTTTGCTCCTTTTTCTAGAATATCATCACTTGATTCTAATATCTTGATATTAACTTTTTTTAAATATTTTGTTTATTTAAATCTTAAAACACATCTTTTAGCAAAGATTTTGTCAGTGTTCACCAGTTTCTTACTAGGAGCACTTAAAGATGTGCTCCCTACTTTTGCATATTCACTACAGCTATTTACTGCTGTGTTTCGTGAGAAGAATATATGATTTGGTCTGAAATTAAGTTCAATGGTATATGAACAAGGCTGTGCATTTAGGAGAAAATATGTATGGTTCTAACTCTTTTATTTAAGGTAAAAAAATCATAGTTATCATGTTATATGTTATTTTAACATATACAATAAAGACTTAGCAGCAGAGTTTTTTCAGAGGTATGTGGGCATTCATTGTTGAGTGTATACAGTCACACCTCCCTTTGTATTTATAAGAAATACATTTAGATGTATGTTTAGGAAGACACTGTATAGCTTTTAGAGAGTAACTAATGTTTTTAGCAATTTATCATGAAACTAAAATGTACATAGTTGTTTTTACTATTATGCAGTGTATAATATGTAATGTAACAGCGGCCATACATACATATATGAACCCTAAAAATCATGAAAAAGTATCTTCCAAAATATACCTTTTTAGGGATGCAGAGGAGACAGCCTTGTATGTAGTTTTGGTGTGACACATAGACCAAGCCTTAGCAGGAGACAGGTAGGAAAAAGCTCAGAACCAGCATGATTTCCATCAAGGTCTCTGGATAAGTAGCAAAGGCACTTGATGCTGTTCATGAAGATATTGTCCAATGGTAGGTAGATAGCAGTGGTGGCTGCTCTGAGGACTTACCCGACTGCCCCACTCTGGATGTAGAGGGGTGAGTCTTTCCCTTCATCTGTCAACATGGACCACTATCACCAAGGACAGATCAATAAGAATAATACAGTTCCCTATATAGCCCCATCCAACCCTCCTCACTACTCCATAGCTATGTGACGTACCCCATCAAAAGAATGCTACTCCCTATAGATCACTAACTCCTACAAAAAAGGGAGCCACCCCAGATCCCCCACCTAGTAAGAAAAGGTTCAACTGCTACTCCACATTCATTTTGATGCCCAGAAAGGCACAGAACAGTAGGCCAATACAAGGACATCATCCCAAAACTGTGTCTTAGTGGCATAAGCACCATCATTCCAAAGCAAACCTTCTGAATGGTCAAAATGCAATCTGTCCTCTTATTTTTATCAGAAGGAGACTGGGTGTACTCTTTAGACCTCCAAGATACCTGTCTACATATAAAGCTCACAAAAGAAAGAAGGTGGTTTCTCTGCCCCCAGCAGGACCCAGTCATTACCAGTTGCAATTTCTTCCATTCAGTCCCACCTCAGCCCACAATTTATTTTCCAAATGCATGTCTGTAATTAGCAGCTCATCAGGGACTGCAAGCAGAAGAACATCTTCCCCTATTTGATTACTGGTTCATCAACATGTGAATGATTCAGATTCAAATCTTGTCCAGTTAGACTCTGTTAAAACTGTTTCATTCCCCGGAAATAACAGTGAATCTTGCAAAGTCTCTTTTCCTTCCATCTCTAAAGCACAACACAGGAACATAACAACAATTCCAGGAAAGCAATCACAGAACCATTTAAATAAACACACTTAACTTTTTTTGCCACCCTTTACATGTACTTAATAGAACTCACCTCCCAAAATGGTGTAAGTCTGTGTCTACCCATCTGGTTGTTAAGGCTAGCCGTAAAGTTAGGCAGAGTAGTTTACCTTCAGTTTGGGAACATACTGAGCTAGGAACTTTTCTCTCCAGTTAATCTTGTTTGGTTGTTGGTGTAGATTTAGATCCCTTGTGTGGGTGTTTGTAGAGCCACTCATTTTGCAAAGAAATAGGAAATCAAAAAAGGAGTGGGTCTTTCATGGTTTGAAAAATAAGACACAGGTCACCTCTGTGCAGCCAGTAGGCTACTGAGTATAAGGGAAGTCATGTGAATCTATTGTGATAGTTGATGAATTAAGGCCTTTAATCTTCCTGGTTAAGAAATGACAGGGCCTTTCTAGTTGAGACATATACTTAGATTTGTATATATGAAAGGAAGCATTTTGTATGATGATGGGTCACATAAGAGATTACTGTGGTAAGATGACTTCTTTGGATCTTTAAGATATTCCATTGGAAATTAATTGGACTAGACAGAAGCATTTCTGTGCTATGGTGGAAGTATTATGAATGAATGAGAGAGTTGTCTGCATAAGTACCCAGGTTTATTATGACCGTATCTGTTTGAAGAGGAGTGCCCCTTATAACGTATAAGTTGGGAGCAGTTTAACGAATGCACTGTGCTGCATTAGTTTGCTTTTATTTTGAGACTGTTTTCAATACACCATATATGTACATTTTACAACCCTTGATGAAACAATTTGATATCTGTGGATGCGCAGACAACAGTGGCCATATTGCAGTCATTAGAAAACTTGGTCAACCATACTTTTTGGATATTGCTTTGGATGGCTGCAAAATAACTGCCAAACAGAAGGGAAGCAAGCACTAATCCATGTGTTACCCCAGTAGTTACATTTTTTGATCAGAGTGGTACCAACAACTTTCTTAACTTTGGATCTGTTAGACTGTCTGTTTTGCAATCCAGTGAATAATGTAAGGGGTTACATTGTATGTCTAATGTTTCAAGAAAACAGGCAGAGTAGTATTCTTTGGCTGCCAGCTAGCTACAATTCCTTGCCCTGTTATGTATATCTTTCCCAAAATAGTGTATCATTCTTTCAGACCATGGTATTCAAAAATTATAGAGTAAAACTCTTGTCTTAGCTAAGTTTTGCCTCATAATGACAGGCCTCATGGCAGCTACCAAACTGATGGCACCTCACACCTGTCTCTACATGTGGGTTCTGAAATGGGTAGTTCTGGTGCAATGGTCCCAGATCTTATATTCCTTTAAATTAACATTTCTAAAGCCTTCAAATGGCATATCCAATTGGAGACAATTTTGCCATCATCTGAAATTCTGAAATTCCTTCCAGCTACCAGCTCCCCATGTGTGAGTTACCATGAATGGGTCTCCCATAGGGTTATCTCAGGTGTCCCGCCTCTACATTAGTGACCTGAGATGTGGGCAGTCCTTTTCATTTTATCTGCCTGTCAGGATTGTCTCTGGGAGTGATTGCTGTACACACCAAATGGTATGATGGTGGTGTGCTATGTCAACAGACCAGGGAGAACCCGATTCTACTCCTTATTCCTGAAAGTCATGAAAACCTGGCAGTGTGTCATCCAGTTTCATACCTTCCTGGCACACTAGCACATTCCAGGAGATGTTGATTACCTGGTAGACAGGC